>NC_089528.1:29539707-29809845 GCF_963924715.1 Thunnus thynnus
TCATAAATACATAAACTGGGAAGATTAATGATTGGTCAGACGCTATTGTAGTCACCTGTGGATCTGAAGATTCATTTGTCTGTTTTTTTTACTGCTGTTTGTCGATCGTTCTGTCAAACACAGAAGCCTGATAAAAATCTCTCGTGTCTCCGTCTTATCTGCTCTTCTGCCTGACAATGAAAAATGTTTAAGATGCCGTAAAGGGTGACACAACACAGTAAGTCTGCTCCGAACATGTTGTTTTGTTGCAATGAAATACAAAGGAGTCAGTGTTTAGGTGTAATTATGCAGCAGAGAGAGAAACACATTGAGTGAGTTCATCGGAGGCCATCGTTAGAAAACCTTCATTAGAAATAAATAAAACCTGCACGTTCAACCTACTGATATATCTGAGATGTTAGCTGAAAACATTATAACACTTATTTCACTAACTAATTCAATCCTCAGTTCCAAGCTGCATTAGGAAACTGTTCATGTTGTTGCAAAAATGGCTGCAGAAAATGACAGCTAATAAAAAGACTTCATTACCCAGAATTCCTACAAGAGTAGCACATAGTGTGTGCATGTTTACTAGCTTGGCCAGTCTGTGATGCTTCATACTAAAGGGAAACAAGGAGAAACTGGCAGTAAAAGACTTTAACGTGTTTTGGGACGACACACTTAACAGGAATCGTTATGGAATTTATTTATGTCATTACAGCACCTACTGAATTTCTCTGATGGTGCTAGTTTACACTTCATTTTTCAATGTTTCACCTCTTTTCTTTGCAGAAATATGAGACATGTCCAGTGAAAATTGTCACAGTATATATGTGTGTTTTTGACAGTACCACCAGGAGTCACCAAAGTCAGAATTTTTCAAATCATACACATAGGTTTTTTTATTTACACCAAAATTTCATTTATGAAAACAGGATGAATATATGACATCTGTTGTAGCTGTACTTGCAATTTGAGTCCATAAATCAGCTTCATCTTTACACAACATGTATCAATCTGTGCAGCGTTAATAGTGATGCACATTAACACTTGTGAATGGACACTGAGATGCACGTCGGACATGTTTTTGTGAGTAGTCCTGCTCTTTTTTTTAACATGTGCTTGCCGATAAACAACACACTTGATTTACGATTTGTTGCACGCTGCTCAAGTGGCAGGTGAGTGGAGTTTGTTTTGTATCCTTACAGTTCATGTCAAAATGACAGGAAATAATCTGACAGGGAACTTGGTGAACTTTATTTTAGGACTGACAACTTACCTGACACCGTCTGAACTGCACCGACACAGTAAACACCACCCATCTGGTACCGCAGGCCTTTTAAAAACAAACACCAAATATGGTCCGACTCTGGGCTTGTGCTGATGAAGGAGAGAGGCGGGAAGAGGAAAAGTAATCTCTTGTCTCTGGCAGGAAGAGTCCTTGACTTATGGTTATGAGCTGGATCACTTCAACTGTTATTCAGTTTCTCGAAAACACCAGAGTATCCAGTGTGTCGGGAGTATTTACTGGATTAAAACAAGGCCACAGGTCACCTGCTGCTCCATAAATAGCAGCAGAAAGACAGGAATGAAAGTATTCAGCCCGTCCAGCTCATTCATATGTCCGGCGAGGACTCCCACCCCACGGCGGCGAGTAGAGCATATTCTACATCGCATGTTTTCTCATAAACAAGTGTTGACTCATGGAGCAGCCTGAAGCTGTGGGTCGACTGCAGGTTCAGCATCAGGACCGAAATTCACACCCCTGCATGCAAAGATACAACAACACAACACAAAGTGGATTTACTCAGATTCCCGCTTGTTTCTTAAGATATTTTTTTAATAACGTAGTAGTGGTATGACTGAGAATTATTAGTCTTTCCATCAGGTTAACACATGAGGCGTCTCATTTTGTTGTTTTATCCTCTACACAGCTTTATCTTCTGCAGGTCTTGCAGAATCTGGAGTTACATGCATTAAAGTCGTTTTGCATGATTTAGCCGATTTACAGGTTTTACAAACTATGTGTTTGGAATTTCAGTTGTTTTTTTATTTATTTCCATTTGGAAATTGATCGTTAGACTCCTGAAAGTTGCTTTATTTGTTTTGATACATCACACTGAACATCAAGTCTGTATTCATTTTTGTCTACTGTAAGTTTTGTGATGATGAGTGCAGTCTGTTCAAATCAATCTGCGCTTAAGCTGCATCACTGTGCAACAGTAATTTCACTTGATTTCCACACTCAAATGAATAGAAGCCTGACATAGTAAAAATACATCCAGAAACCTTTTAAAGTGTATTTTATTTGTCATTATGAAGCTAAACGTTGCAAACACACCAGTATAATCCGTTTAAGCAATTTTATTTCATTTGTTTTTTGCAAGATTTTGAAAAATTGAAAGATGGTCTTTTTTTATCCACAGCGAAAGAAATCATACAAAAATATGTAACTAATGTAGGACATAAATTACTTTTCTGGGACCTTTTTTTTTTTTTTTTTATCTCACTAGAAAACTACTCAACAGTTTTACAGACTGGTTGAAGATGATGTAATCTTGCAGCAAAGTATCTTCAACTAACTCACAGATGTAACTCATATTGATACACTGGTGTCTTTTGACTCTGTTCAAGACACATTATTTTGAAATTAGGGCTCAACTACCCACAGTGGGAGATCAACTACACTGTTCCAGGTTTTCCAGGTTTCTGAAGAGGAATATGAATCCTGTTACTGTCTAAACTTTTGTATTAACTGTCTCTCTTACTCACTGAGAAAGTCTGAACTGAATGCTTGCTCGCTCTCGTATCTCCTCACATATTTTCTAGCTGCGCTATCTCTTTAAATGTGAATGTTTCGTTGAGTTTACATTTTGCGATGCAGGGCCCCTTCTTGTTTTCTTTATGGCAACCTTGAAGCTGACGGATGGCTGTGTGTGTTAGCAGAGAGCCGGTCAGAGGTCGCATATTTCTCAGACACACTGTCCACATCGCTCATTAATAAACAGTGTGTGTGTTTATCTGTGCACGCACGAGCCAAAGTGGTTGTGCATGTGTGTGTGTGTGTGTGTGTGTGTGTGTGTGTTAGCACATGCGTCAGCGCTGCCTCTGTGGCCTTCTGCAGAAACACAGCCTGTCACACTGAGGACTGGAAACTGCTTATAAAGTTTGAAAGTAATCATCTCTTTACCTTCTAACATACATGCTCAGTAGGCCAACTCTCCTCCAGATCTTGACCGAATAACAATTTTAATCCGGACTGGGAACAAAATTTAACCGCAGCCCACTTTTGAGTGACACATCGCTATCACGTCCACCTAAGCCGTCAACATTCAGCCGCCCACTAGTCGCCGCAGTTAGTAAGGTTGTTGTGGAATGTAGGAGCTCCGGTTGATGAAGTAAAATGTCTTGTTCAGACCTAGTTGATAACAAAAAAAGAGAGGTTGACAGTGAAAAACATGCTTTTAAGGACGGCTGGACTGAGAAATACGTATTCATTTTGCCTGAGGAAACACCATCGTGCTTGATTTGCGATTAGATAGTGGCCCTAACGAAGAGTTGGAACGCAAAACGCCACTATGACACCAAAACTATCCAAAAAACATGGAGGTAAGAAGCACAAAATTTAACCGGTTGAAGTCGTGATATCAAGACTCCAGCAGAATAATTGTAAAATCAAACATTTTTAACAATAAATGAACACTTACACCAGACCATTGCACCTTTTTATGCTCACATCAATACAGAAATGCTGTTCATGTACAGAGTTCTGGAGTTTTTGCACTGTAATATCACACATACACACCCTTACTGGACCTTGCATTGAGGCAACCTCAATGGATGAGATATATAAATATCCATCGATCACACGCTCAATCATCACCATCTATAAACCGTAATATACTCTTAATGGGACAATCCATTTCAAAACCATCAATGACGGACACATTAGAAGGAGTGAAATTAGACGTTGAGACCACCGAGATTATGACTTTGTAGTTTTAGTAAGAAGTTGGGGTTTTAATGGCCCTTACACATCTGGTTCTAAATCATCAGATATGGTGGTTAATGGTCATTTTAAAGACTTTAAGTGTGTTATTTCCAGCCATAGAGTAAAAGATGACACAAGTGTAGGATTGTTATTTAAAAAAAAGACAACCTATCATACATTTGCACCAAACCCTCCCCTCCCTCCCTCCTTCTTTCTCTCTCTCAATCCAACCGGTCAAGGCAGATGGCCGCCCACCTAGAGCCGGTTTTGCTGGAGGTTTCTTCCCGTGAAAGGGAAGTTTTTTTCCTTGCAGCTGTCGCCAAGTTCTAAGCTCACTGAGGGGGAATGTTTGGGTCTCTGTAAATTAAAGAGTACAGTCTAGACCTGCTCTATGTGAAAAGTGCCCTGACATAACTTCTGTTGTGATTTGGCGCTATATAAATAAAATTAACTTGACTTGACCTTGTTTTTTGAGTTTCCATTTTTCCTCTGTGTATACTGTATATTTATAATGTTTATGGTTTTGGCCGGTTGACAAACAGCTTTTTTATATGAGGCCACACAGGAAATGGACGCCTGCCAAACAGCAGCCAATCATTGCATTAAATTAAATCAGACTGCATCAACAGAGTGGATGGTTGTAAAGTTGGCTGCAGTTGAACTGTGAGGCTGCATGTTAACATTCGTCGTGGGTATACTGAACCTGTGTGTGTGTGTGTGTGTGTGTGTGTGTGTGTGGCTGAAAAACACTCCAAAACCACAATCAAAGTGTTAAACTAGCGGTGAGTTTTACTTGAATTTTAAGAACACTTTGCTGTTTTTTTGTGCTGCACAACAAACAGACAGTTGGAGGTTTTAACTTGTGGTCTGCAAATGTCTGAATGTATACGATGAAGCACTCAGTTCGTAATTAAGTGCATGTGATTATCAAAACTTGGGAAGGCTCACATCCAAATGTGAAACTGCCCTCATGGGGCCCGAGACTTAAGGGCAAGTATTCAGATCCTTTACATACCACAATGTAAAAATACTACATTACAAGTAAAAGTCCTGCATTTTAAAATCCTTCTAACAGCTAAATTTAGTTTAGCTGATTTAGTATTAAAAGTAAAAGTACTTGTTTTGCAGAAAATCGACCCAATGTGACTGATATATTAAGTATGTATAATAAAGTAAATTATTAATACTGATGATTCAGTGTGTAAGCAGTATTTTTATTGTTGTAGCTGGTTGAGATGGAGCCGCTTTACGGGGGTCAGCAGATAAACGTGAGGGGTCGTGAGATGATTAATGGGAGAGGAAAGAATAAAAAAACAAAGTTCTGATACACAAAGTTGGATTCATTTCTCAGATTTTTCTCTAGTCTTTGCATTTCTTGCAAAATATTGGAGAGTTTTAGCTCTGTAGGCCTTGAAGATGTATTTATTTGAAGCCATGTGAGAAGCTGAGAGGGGAACTGCAAACAACTCAGAGACATCTGAAACATGACAACAAGATACAACTACATGATTTTGTTATTTTATTTAAAATGTTATTTATGTAAAATTTTAAATCTGAAAGATGTCAGATAAATATAGCGGACTAAAAAGTACAATATTCCCCTCTGAAATGCAGTAGAGATGTATTAAGTAGCAGAAAATAGTACCTCAGTACCTCAAAATGTACTTATTGTAAGTGCAGTACTTAAGTAAATGTAGTATTGATTAGAAAAAAAGGTTATAAAAGCTTTAAAACAGACTTTTTTTGAGCAGGTTAAGTTGATTTAACATGAAAGATAACATGAATATAAACATGTTATTATGCTGGAAGATTCTGTGGTTGATTTTTGTGCCTCTGACGTTGTGTTACTTCAGTTTTATACCCAGAATATTAAAAACTTTCACATGTTCAGGGATCTTGAGTTTGATTTCCAGCAGTTATGTGTTGGTTTCACTGCAATCTCCCTTTTTATTTTTAACTACACCTGCCGTATGCTGCTGATGCTACTCGTGAATATATGTATGTGCACATGTAAACCATGTACACACATGTATCTACAGTATGTAGCGTGTGCAGAGCTCAACCAATCACCAGAGACACACTGCACTCCACTCGTGATATAACATACGTATCTCAGCCGCACGGTTTCATAAATTTATTTTAAAAAATGCACAAGGTTGCATTCAGAGCCCACTGAGAGTCCTGGAAATTGTGCAGACAGATTGTGTTAAAGTGTACAACTCATGAGCTGCTGCCTCATATCACTAATGTTTTATCCTTTTGAAGCCTCGGGGTGATTCTGCTTGTTTTTTAATTTATAAACTTACAGCATAGTCACTATATGGGTCACTCAGACATGCCATATGTCTATTTAGAAATGCACTCATTTTGTATGTGAGTGGTATTATACATGCTCTAGAAGACTTTTTCATGGGGGGAAAAAAAGTGGATTGAAATTTAATTTGTTTTTATGTCCAGATGTTTTCAATCCAGCATAAATATCAATATGTCAATAGATAATGTCATTGATTTGATCACTCTGATTGCAAATACCATCATTATAAAGGGTAGGTTCAGCTGATTTTTACAGTGTCTGTATGATGTCTATGAGTTCTAGTTTGACAGAATTATGATTTTTAGATTAAAGGGGACATATTCTGCACATTTCCAGGTCTATATTTTAATCTGGGGCTCTACTGGAGTATATTTTCATGTTTATTTGCAGTTAAAAACTCCTTATTTATCTTATACTGGCTCTATATGCAGCCCCTCAGTTCAGCCTCTGTCTATGACTGACTGACTATGTTTAGCATAGATATCTGACATCATAACAGCATTTAAATAACAGGAAATCACATAATTTTGACGCAAATTGCATCCCTCGAGTGCAGAGGGTTCATCTTTAAACTGCTGTTTGGTTATTACTTTGTTAACATTAAGGGACTTTCGTCGTCATGGTTGCGATAACAACCAGGTGGTTAACATTAGGGGATGTTCGTGGTCATGGTTTTTCACAAACAGTGGTGACTGGTGGTTGGAAACAGGAAGTGAACAGTAACCTCTCGTGTTAAAGTCAGATATTTTGACCCATCCACCCACCTCGACCTCCTCCCTACGCAAACTTTGTCTCTCAATAATAACATCACCTGATTTCTTCCCTTCCTCTCGTCATAATTACCATGGCTGCTGGAGAGTGCTGTCACTTGAACCTAAACAGTAGTTTCGGGCTGCTTGCTGACATGAATTTGGCATTTTTTTTTGGTAGTGACAGTTTCAATTTGCAATTTAAAAGACATCTAGATGTCCTGGTTAAAACTGGGTTTAACTTAAACTTGAATATGTATTGAACTATAGTTCTGTATGTAACCTAGACATCTAAAAAACATTCACTTTTCATCTAAATTCAGTCCAGTCTTAACCTAGACGTCTGTGAACTGCAGAACTGGAAGGCCTTTCATGAAACATCCAGTCTCAGCCTCATCCTTTTGAATTGATGTCCTTTCTGTTTTAATACTGTACTACTGATGTTATTTGTCTGTTGCTGTGAAGGTAACGACTTTACCTGCTGAAAAATAGCTCCCCTGAGGGAGATGCATCACTTGGAAATGTGGCAGGGAGCTCGTAAATGAAAAACAACAGAAGTGAGAGTGATCGGTCTTCACTGGAGAAAATCTGTGAGTGAATCAAGTTGGCGAGGGTGCACAGGAAGAGTTTAGGTAATAAAATATATCTGGAATTTTAATAACTTTGTATTTGCTGAACAGGCTGTTAGTTATATTATTTGTGGAGTAAGAGGCCTCAAATTGTTTCCACAATGTAGAAAATATTCTGCTTGACACAGAATGAGCTGGAGGAGCTAATATAATATGAAGAATGATATATGGATATGTGGCATTCCTCGTCTCCATATGTGTCTAAGATAGAGGAAGCCTTGTGTACTCTGTACCTGTTTGCTCTCAAAGCCTGAACTTCCGGCTCCATATGGACAAGGTACATATTTGCCTCTGAAAGTTCATGTTTGTTCAAAGAGTTCTCCTTTTGTTGCCTTGTCTTATCTTTTCATTATGCTGTGTGGGTTAATACGGGTATCATAGTTAGCACTACGGATATAATGGTGTTTGCTTTGACTCATACAAAAGTGTAAAGACATTGGAGCTTGTCATGTAGATTGCTTGACAAAACTACAGTCTGAACGGACGGTTAATTTATGACATTGATGCTGATTCGTGTGGTTATTATTCTGAAAGTCAAGGTGTTCAGACTCCCCGGGAAAGATTACTGAGCCAGAACAAATGTTTAAGAGAAAGAGTGGTCATAATCATAAGTTTAACCAAGGTTAAGAGCCCACAAGAGTTTTGTTTCTAGATTTGAGCAAGGACTTGAATTTCCATCTTTAGTTTTTGTCAATTTTGTCCCTTTTTATCCCAGTGGATTTGCATGGATTTAATGGGATTGATTGATTGGATTTGGAGTTATGGCATTTCCCAGTTTTTTTTAATTTGTCTAAATGTGTTAAACTGTGAAGTCGATATGACCCTAAAAGCCCCTAAAAATGTCTTGTTGAGCTATGCCAGAAATTGCTACCGTCATGTTCTCAGGACGATGAAGATCTGTGAGCAGATATTTAAGAAAACGCACACAAAGTCAGGATCAGAAGTTGTTTTATGCTTATCTATGTTTTTTTTTTAATCTGTCCCTGTGCGCTCAGAAAGCTTGACCTGCAGTCACAGCTCAGATTTCTGCTTACATTCTTTTGTTCTTAATAAACTTTTTCAATTCCCCATCTAGTCATTTCAGTTTTACGAGTCATGGAAGGTCGTGTTCTGTACTTCTCTTGCACATTTAATTTAGAGATGTTTTGAATTATTTAAGTCTGTCTTGTTGTTGTGCAGTAATCTACGTCGTTATAGGTTTCTGTTACTGCAGCGTTAGCTAACAGCTCTAGTCCGCTTGGCCTTGTAAATCAAAGATTAACAGTTGAGTGCTTTCAAATTAAATGTGCATGTATCTGCAGACTGCTCGCGAGGCAGTATGGACTGATAGAAACATGAAGGTACCACTGAGACAGAAATATATAAAAGATACATTGCATTCAATAGCATCTTGTACCTTAGCACTGAACAGCTAGCTCTATAGCTCTTGTTCCTACAGATGTTAAATACAGACACATACAGCAACAATTTTGATAATTAGTCTTATAAGTCGTTTTTAAGCAAAAATGCACAAAAATTTACTGTGTCCAGCTTCTCAAATGCTAATTTCTCAGTCATTTACAATAGTAAACGTAATATCTTTCAGTTTTGGACTGTTGGTCGGACAAAAGTAGCATTTGAAAACATCACCTTAGGCTTTGGGACCAAAAACTTTTGAGTGCTGAAGCATCTTTTTAGAACACTGTAATGTTTTTCTGCATGAAAGAAGGATTGCGGATTATTTCTACAACGGATTAATGCTAGTTAGCTAACACTGCTGGGCTGTTATGAAGAGGAGGAAGGATAGTAATGAAAATGCTTCATTTTGTGCTGTGAGGATAAAAAGCTAGCACTACCTTCATGCCAGCTCTGCTCTTGATGATCTGTCCATACTCTTTGCAATCAGCATTATCTGGATCAGGTGTGAGGAGCTGGAGCAAAAACACACACCTGAACTCTTGACTTGAAATCACAAAGCTTTGGAGACCAAAGTTTGAACCCGGTACATATTTTTCAGACAAAGCGTGGATCTATACGAGCTGCTTCAAAGCTGCGGCCTGCCTGTAACTGCCACATCCAGCAGGAATGTGTTGAGTGTTTAAAGTTCAATGGCGGGTCGATTTTGTGGTATTCACGCGATTCACAAAGAACACAAAAGTCAATATGTCACCCTGCAAATTTCTGAAGACGTATGGAAGACGTTCATCATTTCTGAAAGCCCTCACAGCTCTCATTACTGTTAAATCATTAAGGTGTCATTTTACATGTTCTGTTGTTTTGAAAGAGGCCCAAAAGTCAAATCAATGTGCATTACGTAACAATGCTTCTCCTAAACATGGTCATATTGTGGATTGAAGTATTATATGGATGAACATGACATTTTACAGCTCTTTGAGTCTTGTGAACAGAGTAAAGTTACCATAAATGTAATTTACAGACTCATAAATATCATACTGAAGTGAGACGCTGCTGCACATTCAAAATGGAGACCCATTCATTTGCTCCGTCCAGGTTCTTTGTACTTTTTCACTGTCATGAATTAAACATCAGAGGAGTTAAAATGTCAGGGTGCCACAGCTGTTTTCTAAAATTATCTGAGAATCAAAAGAAACACCAAAGTCCCGAGAAGAAGTTAACACTGACAGTTTGAGAGGGAACTTTTTGTTGAGAAATATTCTGCAGAAAGACTTGAAATTAAAAACAGAACTGGTGACTCTTTCTGAGTTTAAAGCATCTGTCAGACTTGATACTTCTGTGCTAATGTTTAATAAATAAAATGTTGGATATGGCTGAAGTCTGGCAGACAGAAGGGATCGGTTTATACATTTTTGGTGTTTATCAGAGATGATTTTTAAAACCCCAGACTACAAAAACAAGACCCCGGTTGTAACACTAGTCACTAGACTTTGAGTTTGAATGTAGCATGTTGATTGGTCATGTCGGAAAATGTTTAACTGTAAAGCGCACAGTTCAGCTCGTCGTTAGCTCCATCAGATTAAACTCTACCAACAGGCTGCGACAGCTATTAGACTTCATTAAATTTGCGTCACCCCTCAGAGGACTTACTGGGCGAGTCGGATCATGACCCTTCACACAGTCGCTTACAGGGATACACACGAAAGCTCGGTCCCTGTGGGTCACAGAGCTCCCAGTTCGGCCATTATGAAGACTGATCCACCTGAGGCTCTCCATCTGAACACCTGATGACTGTCTAGGTGTGGCCATGTTGGCATTTGTCAGTGAGTTATGTGTGTGAGGGATGTGTGTTAAATTAGAAATCCTCAAAGTCCTGACCGTAGCCAAGAAAACAAACCAGACAGACAGAGCTTCTCTGAGGCTGACTGGTCAGACATGACTGTTTGGTCTGCGTTGATGTTTTCAGCAGTGGCAGCAGGTTTGGGATGTTGTAAATATCAAACAGGCCTTGGGGTTTGTTGGCGTGCGGCTGCCTTCGTCCGTCCCTGGCCTCTTATCTGTCTGAGAAAACAGAGCCGAGGCGGTGAACTGACAAGTCCAATCAGTCACATTATTCACAGCGTTGATGGGATCTATACTGTCTTTACAAGTAACCAAAGTGCAGTGGCCAGGTATGATGGTGCGTTCAAGTGCAGCTGTCATGCGGAAGCTTTATAGTTGGCTGCTGAACATGAAACACCTTTTTTTTAAGTTGCTGCCAAATTCACATCAACCTTTTCACTGGGTCCCTTTCTGTTTATTGTAGGTTGCCAGGGCAACACATTAAGAAATCTAAGAAATGTAGCATGATTTGGAAAGTGGCCAGCACATTTGTGATTTATATTTTACAAACATGCAAACAAAAGACATACCTTTTTTTTTTATAGAAAAAACTGAAGAATCTACTTTCAGTTTTTGATGCTGTAAAGCAAACTGTTAAACATTTAAAAATGTTTTTTATGACATGAAACATTTATGATTTATACATTAAATTATGGGTATACCTTTTTTTTTAAAGTTCTAGTGCAATTTATTAAATTAAAAATGTAAAATGATTTTTAATGCAATAGTTTCAACATGAAACATTTGTGATTTATATTTTTCAAATATACAAACTACAGGTATATTTTATTAAAATTATAATGCATCCAATTAATTTATTTATTGATCAAACACAGCTTACTTTTTGGAAATGGCTTTAACTCAACTTCAATACTTTTCTCTTTTTTTACTACTGTAAAAAACTACTGTAGAAAAGAGAAAAATGCTATAATTATTCACTTATATGTAGAGTCTCAAATATTGACTATACTGCCCTCCAGTGGTAGAATATCAAAAAGACACCACTGTTTGCCAATATGAAAATTTTAGGAATGAAAATTCTCAAAGTCAAGTTCAGTAAATTATAAGAAACTATCTCATATTAAAGGTCCAGTGTGTAGAATTTAGTTGCATCTACTGATGAGGTTGCAGATTGCAACCAACTGAATACGGCCGCAAAACTCACAAAAAACATGAAAGGCCTTCTTTCTAGAGCCGGTGTTTGGTTTGTCCGTTCTGGGCTACTGTAGAAACATGGCGGTGCAACATGGCAGCCTCCACGGAAGAGAACCTGCTCTCTATGTGGATACAAAGGGCTCATTCTAGGGTAACAAAAACACTACAATTCTTATTTTCAGGTGATTATACACCAATTAAAACATATTTCTGCCAAGTCTGTTCTGTTAGATGACACTAAATCCTACACACTGCACCTTTAAGTCAAATTTTGTCTTTCTAAAGGCCTTCTAAATAAAACTTTTTGTAATGATTTCAAACTTTCAATTCATGACATATATATATATTTTTTAAATAGAATTAGATTTACTTTTACATTTGTGGTTTAAAAATCCATTAAGACGTAACTAATCTTCAATCTAAAATCCAAGAAAATCTGCAATGTGAAGCAGCAAAGCAGACATAATTTATCTGAAAGAAATACATTTAATATAATAAAATTAGTAATTTATTCCATTTGGATGTTTTTTGGGAGATACTTTGTATCCATACGCACAAGAATAGAAAGACCTTTTTGATGAATTTATCATTTTTAAAGCAAAAAAAGCCTCTTATACATCATTTAGACCACCATGGGACACCAAATCCCTCCTCTGAAAACCTTTTGTATTAATAATCTCTATAAATGGATATCTGCATATGAATGTAGAATCTGTAGGCAAGGGACAAGATTTTAGTTTTTCTGTTTCTCCTTTTCCATAAACAGTCTGTTTCAGGAGTGAAAGAGGCGAAACACATTGGCTGAAAACACCTAAAACACCTACAAGTATCGATGTTTGTGTATCATGTGGAAGAGGAAGTCTTGGCCCATATATCCCCCAAATATTGGCCGTTGCCTCCAGCGGCTAAATCATCATCAGATGATAGTCGATGGGTTCCGAGATTGTTTTTATTAATAACTATGTGCTTCTTTTTGTTAAAATCATTCAACTTGAGGTGAAAACTTCCCATAAATGATCCGCTTACACAACCTCAGTTACATCAGCTGCTGTTGATTGGCAAATGCCTGTAATGCAGTGAATTGTGGGTATTTTTGCTTAAGTTTGATGGCACCTGTTCTATCATTTAACACAGCCTGAGAGGCTGACCTGGATGTGTCAGACAACAGCAAAATCTTTTCAACATTTTGCAGCGAGAAACAAGGCCAGAGGCTTCGCTCCGTTTCACAATACATCAAGATGGAATGACAAAAGTATTACAGGCTGTGGTGAGCAGAGAGACGAATATTTCTTTTATGACTTCAGTAGTAAGAATAGTTTCTAGAATAAATCGAGACAAGATGTCAGAAACATCAAAAACTGAAAACTAACTTTGTTAATTAGTGAGACAAGCTCCCAGGATTTATTTTCAATGCTGGTTCTCAACCCACTGTTTCTTCTTCTCTCTCCTGGAACTCATTATGTCATGGCTGGACATCTGACAAATTAAATGACACATCAAGTGAACACAGGCTATATTTTGCGGCTTGTAGGCTCTTTATTATATAGACATTCCTGAATCACCACGTTTAATGTGTTTTTTTTAATGTTTGAGCTCAGATAAATAGTTGATGTCAGTGCCCAGATATATAAGATAATGTAAAATAGCATCATTAGTATTCAAAGCTGGAAAGAACGCTGCAGTAATTCCTCCAAACTAGACAACGAAACGCCTTCATCAGCAGGTCGACATCTATGTTAGTGTTAAGATGCGATCGTGGGCAACAGGAAATGAACAGCGGTCCCCTTTGTTGAAGTCACACATTTTGTGACTTCACGCTACTTATACCTTTTGTTTCTGACACGCAACAGTCATAATTCACACGGCCACTAGAGGTCCTTTGCTGTGTCTCAAATCACATACTTCTGTACTTACACTTAACATTTTGAGTGCATAAGTGCGTTCACACTGAGAAGT
This sequence comes from Thunnus thynnus, assembly GCF_963924715.1. Taxonomy (NCBI): domain Eukaryota; kingdom Metazoa; phylum Chordata; class Actinopteri; order Scombriformes; family Scombridae; genus Thunnus; species Thunnus thynnus. Next base: position 29,553,757 of record NC_089528.1, read on the forward strand.
ATGGGAAACGCAGTGCACTGTGAGAACCTGGATGGTGCACTCAAAACGGTCAAAAAGTTGAGTGCAGAACTATGGACACTTCTTGCCCTCAATGGTCGCCGTCCACTTTTCAAACTGGAAATGGCGGCCGAGTACGTTGTAACTACAGTGAACATTGCCACATTATACAAATGGAAGTTATACGTGTGTTTTTTAAGCACTAAGCACCACTATACTGTTATCGGATATAAGCCATCAGTATGTTTTTTGGGTTAATTTAGCAGTCTGTAATGATTTGGCAGCGCGAACTATAACGTGAATGCTAACGCTAGCTAATGCTAATTTGCAATCGTCATTTCCGGTAAGTGCACAACGGCTGTGTTTGATTTGAGACAACACTACCCTGTAAAAATGTGCGCACTGCACCAGTAAGTACATAGTGTACACAGTGTACTAACAGAAGTATGTGATTTGAGACACAATTCTTGTTTACAAAAATGTAAACATAAAGCTAATTTTAGGCTTCTGAGCAGACGGCATCGGGACGTCTAAAATAAATTACACATCTTAAGTATTTGAACTTTTGTTTTATTTTTTCCTTAAAACAGCAAACACACCATCCTCCCCCTCCCCAGTCCGTGGTCGACGGTAAAATCCAGGACATACTAGACAAACAAGCAAACAAACAACAAATAAAATAGAAAATACACATAAATATGAATAAATAAATAATAAAATATAACAAATAAGGTGATAAGGTTTGAAATCAGGGAGAAATATTTTGAAAGTGAGCTGTTACTTTCCATCCGGACAAACTTCTACCAGTTTTGTACACATGGAGGTCATGTGAGTGTCTGAGGAGGAGGAGAGGATTTTGTGAAATGCCACTGAATCCACAGAGATGGACGTAATCCCTTTCACTTCTCTGTTTTGTTTTTGTCTGCCGTTGGTTTTTCTCTGCAGCCAACAAAGCGTTCAGAGAGATTTTGCATTCAGTAATAAACGTCTCAGTTAAAAAGCGTCTCCAAAGCGCCTCGCTGGCTTTCATCTCTGCTGAGTGCGTCCTCTGACTCGTAAGCAGCAGCTGAATACACAGCGGCTCTCTGTGGCCGCAACGCGATGATCAATAACCATTTCTAGCCGAGGAGTTTTCTTCAAGCTTCTGTCAATTTGAGAATTGATCCTCTAAACACCAATGAATCTGTGTGTGTGTGTGTATATGCATGTGTGTTTATTTATGCCTCAGTATGTGTGTTTAGCATTTATTTTAATGCACATGGTTGTGTGTGTGTGTGTGTGTGTGTGTGTGTGTTCAGCCTGAGGCCAATATAAGCAGTGGGCAGTCTGTGTGTACTCAGGGTAATTAGACTGCTCTGCAGAACAAAGTGATGACTTTGTTTGAAATAAAATCCAAAACAAGCTACTAGATCCACTGTTCAAAACTAAAGTTATGCTTTACAAAATGAATACACACTTAAAGGTACAACAATTTGATAGTGATTGCCAAAAATTTAACATGCTAGTTCGTAAAACTATATGTGCTGAAGTTATTAACCTTAAAAACAAGCACAATAAATACAATAAAAGTCAGATAATGATCCAAAGCTCAACTGTAGTCCATTTTAGCCACACTAGTAGCTCAATGTTGATCATTTCATCCACCAAATTGATCAACGTGATCCTTTGACTTTTCATCTAGCGCCATCATTGGGTCAAAATTTCAATTTGTTCACTTGCTTTACAACCAAACACCTTTAAAAACTGTATAACATTCCTAACAGCCTCAGCTGTTCTTTGTATTCAGTGCTAATTAGCAAACGTTAGCATGCTAACACGTTAAACTAAGAATGTGACATGGTTAAAGAGGACATATTCATATGCACATTTCCAGATCTATATTTATATTCTGGGGCTCTACTGGAATATCTTTGCATGATGTACGATCTGACATCATCACGAGGAGGAAGTAGAGGTAACTTTGCAAACGGAGCGTTCAGAGCAGGTTGAAGCTCCGACTTTTGACTTGCAGAAAACATTTCAACATACGTTCATGTCACATCCAACATCATAACAGTTTAAAAATGACAGAAAAAGCATGTTATGTCCTCTCTAGCAATACATCCTAAACATCAGCATGTTAGCATGCTAACAATGTAGACTCACAGTATTGTTTTTGGTAATATCACAAATATTGCATTGGACTATATTGCAAGACTAAATAACCTAACTTATGTTACTTTTAACCATAACCATGATTTTTCACTAACATTAACAAAGTAGTTTTAGATATCTAAACTTAACCAACAGAGATGATCAGACAATGCTAGCGTTTGTATCGTGATGGTTTGCTTCAGAAGACTTTAACAAATGACCTGTTTTGTATTATAGATATGAGGACTGTCAGTCAGAACAGGTTGAATTTGCATCACATTCCCCAATTGCAAGATTACACATTTCTGGAGGAACAAACTGTTCACCTGAATTCTCAAGTGACAATAGCAGTTTCCATGGTCTTAAACATTTCAGAAAGCCTGACGGTGTGACACCAAACGAGCTGTTTTTGTAAGATGACTTTCAGCTTCTATCCTGTTAAATTTGACCTGTAAGTCAAATGTGGTGGGAAACCTGTTAGATTACTTGCTTTTGCAAGTAAAATCCATCATGATTCTATTTTTTTTTAACTTTATTTTTAACTTCTTAACTCACCTGCTCCAGATGCAGATCGGATGACATCCGCTTGTATCCTCCTTCTGGCTTTTAACAAAGACCAGATGGAAAGGTGGCATTGTATTTTGCAACAGAAGAACGAGGATTCATGGGAAACGTAGTCTTAATTTGAGACACAAATCACGACATGTAGCACCTTCACACATTGATTCTCCTGTTAATCCCGAGTTACTCATAGATGGAATTAGCTCCGCGCAGCTGGAAGCCGCTGCCGATTCGAAATCTGTTTACTGTTGGACAGAAATAGCCGCCGGTCCTGCTGCTAGCTTTGACACGGGGGACCACCTACTGAGCTGCACTGATGCTACTGTATCCTGAATTTCAGGAGCAGCTCCACATATCAGGCTGGAATGAAAAGTGTGGAATATGTGGTGGGAATGGTAGGAGAAAATACTTTTGCATCATCTTTGGCTCTGATGTCGTAAGGCTTGCCAAGCTTTCGGTGCGCTGTGATTTTAAAATAGCACACTGCTGTGGGAAAATCATACCAGCACAATGTGAGAATCTCGCCTCCTAAAACCTTCGTCATGGAGTCCAATCTGTCATTTCAGATACTTGAATACCTCAAATCAGACTCCCAGTTCCCAGCATCCTCTGCTCCTCTCTTTTCCCTTCAAACTCAGTGCCGGTGTGAAGGGGTTTTTTTTTAATTTGTGTGTATGTGTGTATGTGTGTGTGTGTGTGTGTGTGTGTGATTGGACCAGATTTTCTGCTCCAGTTTCCCAGCCTGTCCGCTCAGCTCCCTGCACTCGCCTGCTGCAGTTTGGTGAAACAGACTCGCCTTAAATCAGCCAGCTGGATAGCAGCGAGAGGAAGTGCTCAGGCCTGTGTTATGAATTATGCTGTTACATTCATGTTGGGAGCACACTCACTGTTTTCCTGGTCATATATATATATATATATATACATACATGTGGTTTAAGATTATATATTACTAGAGTTTCACGCTGGAACATCTTGTAGAACAACAGTCGACACAGTCACTGACTGTGTGCAGCTTCTTGAAGTCTCGTCATCACACTGGAGTTGCCAGGTTTGTTACAATTGTGCCTCTACAAAGGAGACTGTCAGGATCAGTTATTTATGCAAGTGTCTGAAAAAGACATTAATTCATGTTTAAGTGACAGCGACCTCTAGCGGCCGTAGTATTTAGGGGACAGAGGAGGAAATCAGATGACAAAACCTATGAATATGTAGATATTGTTCATTTAAAAAGCTTAGCTGTTGGCCAAAAGATGTCTCTTACTTCACTGTAAGGTCTATTCTCAGTGTATTATGCGCACTGGAGGTTTCAAGTTTGCACATTTCATGACTTTAAGTTGCATACTGGACCATACCTCATTTCCATAGCAGGTTATCAAAAATGATTTAAAAGGAAAAAAAGTAGTTTGATCAAGCCTTTATAGTAAAAGTTCTGCCTGCTACCATCTTAAGGTAGCCATGATGTCACAAGTAAGACAGTTAAGTTGTGACATGGATTTAATCAGATCAGAATATAAGTGTGTTTGACTGCAGCACACGAGGTTGTATTATTCCATCGTAGGAGTCCTGTGAGACTGAAACCAACTATTATTTTCATTATCAACAGGTCTGATAATTATCATCTTTAACCTCTTTCACTGCACTCCTCTAATGGAGCAAACGATTCCTAAAATGACACTAAATGAAAATGGCTTCAGCTCCTGAACCACAGTGAATATATACATAAATAAGGTCTTGCCAGAAACTAAACCTCCAAAAGTGTCTTTCAAAAGTGTCGGAAACACTCTTGTTGATATAGAAACCATGGAGAAAGTCTTTGAAATCGGCTAAAAATGAAAAATCTCTGCCAGTTATACAGTATTTTTTCATGAAAAAGTTTTCCAAAGAAAACGGTGAAAACGCTGGTGTCCTAGCCGAGTTAATGAGTTTAATAATTGATTATTCAGTGTATAAAATGCCAGAAAATAGTGAAACATTATCATTATTCCCTGAAGCCCAGGTTAACATAGTCAGAAGACTTGTTTTGTCTGACCAACCGTCAAAAAACACAAATATGTTGAGTTTGCTATGATGGAAGACATTTGAGAAGCTGCTACCAGTGAATTTTTGGCATTTTTGCTTAAAAAAAATGACTTAAACGATTAATTACTTTAAAATTGTCAGCAAATCGATTAATTATTAAGCATCATTTCTTCTTCGTGGCCTGTATGGGTGCTTATGTGCTTCAGTTGGCTCGTATGATATTTCCTTTTTTACTCCCGTGTCAAAATGGGAGCCAATCTCAACTCTAAACCTGAGTACATGAGAAAACAAAACAGAAGAAACCTTAGAGAAGAAACCGAGCAAAAGAAAATCAATTGATTCTCTTTCCTTGACAGCTTGGGGAGATGAAGATGATTACATAAATGTACATAAAAACCGTAAAAGTTAGTAGAAATACAAAATACAAAACAAGATCCAACAATAGGTTTATAATAAGTCTAATAAGTGAGTTTGCTTCTGTCTGTGAATTGTGAATATGAGATACCAGGTAACATGAAGATCTGGGTTTTTTTTTTCCACTTCAAGTCCCAGGAGACAACATAAGAGCCTCAGCAAGTGCTTTATGTTATGTTATGCAAATGTTGGAGGGAAAAATAGCTTTTCATGACAAGATCTAAAATAAGCTTCCTGATGCGGTTCCTCGCTCCCGAAACCAAACTGTCATTAGCGTTCCTGCAGCTCCTCCTGCTTTCTGCTGTCAAGTAGATTTTCCATCGGACACGGAGGCGTAGCGAGCGTGTCCGAGCAGGACGGGGAGTCAGACAGTGACAGCTTTAACCTTTAACGTGTCATCTTGGATGGCAGGAACACAGAAACTGTCAGGCCTGGCTCACCGCTGCTCAAGGGGCCGGGGATTTACTGCGACCTCAGGACCTCCTGGAGGCCTCCATCTGCCTGACCAGAGGGACAGGAGAGAGGGATTAAAATCTGACCTGCAAACAAATGTGCTGAGGGAAAGCAGAGATTAAATACAGAGAGAAAGAAATACGATATCTGGACAATCTAGAGATTTTATTAGGGCTATTTACACATGCTTCTCCAATCCTGACAACACAATTGAATGTGAGGAAAAAGAAGTTCACAGTCTGAGCTTTAAAAAATAACAAACGCACAGTATTATAATCAGATTGTAAATGACACCTTTGTGTAATCATCAATGCAAACAATTAACACCTACATTAAAAAATATGATTTTCTGGCAAAAGTGTAACTTAAAGAGAAAAGTCATCTACAAGTCCCAGAGAGCATTGCTTTAAAGACATAACATGCACATTTCCAGGTCTATATTTATCTTCTTGGGCTCTACTGGAATATCTTTGCATGATTTATGGTTTAAAAAAAAAAACTGAGGTCATCAGGAGGAGGAAGTAGAGGTAAATAAAGCGTTCAGAGCTGGTTGAAGCTCTGGCTTTTGACTTACAGAGAGCATTTTTACCTTCCTCAATTCAAGTTTTGGAACATTGACAGTATATAAATGACAATAAATCACAAAATATATAATATAATATGTCCCCTTTAAGCAGCATCCAATCATTGATTGATTAAAACTCTCTGGGCTAGCTGTGTGGTAGTGATGCACGCACCGCAGTTGATCCAGGGATCGGGAAGGCCGAGTCATCCGTTGACTGTCTACTGCGCTACTGCCACCATCTGTTTTATCACCAATATGACAACGTTTCTGCAAAGCTCAGTTTTCCCCATACACACTACAAAAAAAACTACAAAAAAGAAGAACTTTTATTTTAAATAAATGTTTATTCATTTAAAACCAGCCTACTTCATTGTAATATGTTACATACATCCCACTGAGAAATAATGGTAATGTGTGATGGGGTGCATCATTTGTTTGGGTGGGTGGCGTGTGGATTTATGCGTACATGCAGATTGGGATGATGATCACTACATGGCTACTGGCTGGCTTGAGGTTAGAAGTTGAGCTTTGTAGAATTTGTTTAATAAATTCACAAATTTGAATAAATTAACTTGTGTTTTTAGTTACTTTAGTCTCTATTCCCCAACTACGCCGCAATGTTTTTTTCCCCGATTGCAGCAGCAAAGTGATTAGAATATGTAAGAACTGTGTGAGATCTAGCTAGCATCAGTATTTAGAGCCTCAACATGCTGCACCTGGCAGAGAAAATGTGGTGTTTTCAGGATTTAAGAACCATAGTTCATCTATAGCCGTAACATACTATCAGGTAAAAATAATCGAGGGACTCTGTAGGTTGAGACAGATTGAAATGATATTTTAAAGCAACCTTATTAAGTTGCTGTGGCTAACATGCTTGCAAATAATTGCTTAATTACACATCCAGCACACAGTGAGCAACATTAGCATTCATTTGACATCATATTTGTGTCCACCTGATGAATGTAAGTCAAGTTTTCATTTCAAGTCCTTTTGCCTCTGGTTTGGTCTCCACCAATTTCTGGAAAACAATATTTGGTTTTAGCCACTTACTGAACTGAACTGGTAGCAAACAGTGAGTTTTTCTAAGGTTTTTTTCTTTTTTTTTTTGCTAAAACAGCTGATTGCTGCTGCTGGAAACAAGTTTAATGAGAGCAATAAAACCAAAACAACAAGCTGAAAGACGCTAAAACACTTACTAACACGTATCTAAGAGAGGAACTTGGAAGGAGGGTTTGTCACTGCAAGTCATCTGTCTCAGATATATGTAATCATTTGAGCCATTGTTATTGTAAAAATATTGATTAGTGCAGCTTTAATTACATAAAAATTCTACACATGTAGGGGCTTTAACTTTGTGCAATAGTTAAGAAAGAAGAGGATTCAGCTGAGAGAAAAGAGAGTAAAGGTGTATCCACAGACTGAAACAGAGAGAGAAAAATAATCCCAGGAGGGAAAGTCTAATTTAGATGTGCCAACGAAAATATGAAGCGAGACACTGGCTGCAGAGGAGGAAGGTGAAGCAATTCAGTGGACTGAAATTACACACCCAGGATAGAAAACACTGCAGGTGAAGCAGACGAGAGAGAAGACATGGAGTGGAGGTGAAGCTGGACTGATGATGGGGGGATTACTGCTGGGAGAAAGAAGTGGGAGGTAGATAGACGAGGAAAAGAGAGCCGAGCAGCAGCAGCAGCAGCAACAACAGCACCGGCGGTGGAGGCTTGTGGGCGTGACAGATGACTCGCCAGAGACAGTGAGAGTTTGAGAAAAATGCTGAAAGAATCAGCCGTCTGTTCCTTCAGGGAATTTTGCTCATCTTAAATCGCTTTGCCACAGTTCGACCCGCCAGACAAGAATTTGATAGTCGATTAATAACGTTGTATAAATACTTCTTCACTGGGCGCTGTTGTTGAGTGATCAATCATGTGTTTTGTTAAGTCAGCAGCTTACGGGGTTGAAGGATTGGAGAGTCGGTTGGTTGAGGAGGCAACTGCTGAACACAGTGGAAAAAACAGGAAAAAGAAGTGCAGGTGGTGTTAATCTTGTGTGTGTGTGTGTGTGTGTGTGTGTGTGCACTAAGGAAAGATGAATGGACCTTTTAGAAAGATGCATTTAAAAACCAGGTGAGTGCAGATCCTTAAAGGAGTCTCAATAGTTTAAATTCTACGTCATCTAATCTTCAAACCCATTAAACTGCAACAAGTCCTCATACACAAATCATAAAATAAGGTTGTTTGTTGGTGTTTTTCATCTGCCACCTCTATGGCTGGGGTTCAGTGAAGTTTAGGCAACAACAATTACTTAAAGGTTAGAAAAAAGTGGTTAAAAGAAACCAACATCAACTGCTGGAAGGAGATGCAACGTGAAAAAAATGGACATTTTTGCACATCCAACCATCCACACCAACGTATTTTTGCAGTGTTGTAACACTACAATACTTCTGTATTTTCATCTGAAAAACAAGAGTCATTATTCACAAAACCACAAGGGGGCACTTGTGAGGAAAACGTTAAAACAAACAAACATTAAAATACTGTAGGAATTTGAGTAATACTCGTCGATCTTTATTCTGATGAGCAGAGTCTCTTAAATTGCCTCAAATTTGAATTAATGACTTCTTTTCAACATAATCATTTCATCCACTTTTCTTTTGTTTATTATATTAACAGTTAACATTTTCTTCCATTTTCTTCCAAAAGAAACTACAGTGTACATGTGGATGCTCTTATGTCGGCCCATTTTAGCAAATGACAGGTAGCCCTTCAACAACCCAGAACACTTAATTTTGAGAGAGTTTGTTGAGTGTTGCCAGACATTTTCTCACTGACCTGTAGTTGTATTGTCTGTAGGTTTCACTTATTCCTAATCCTTTTCAAGTATGTGTAAAGCAATGTAATATTATGCTGCTGTTGGACTCATTTATAGACATGTTTGAGACCCTTTTCTCCTCATTTCAATACACTTTGGGTAAGAGTGTTAGCTAAACTTGGCAATGTTACCATCATCCACATGAAATAATGCTGTAAGTTCACAGCTGGCAGATCAGACTTCCTTGTGTGCTTCCATTACTGCAGTCTGCAGGTTAAATTAGTCTTTTGTGAGACCCAGAGCATTTTCTCCAGGTTGTCTCGGCCCTGCCCCAGCTCTTCAAACACGAAAACCACACGCCCAGCAGCGAGAAAGCGTGCCTTTGGTTGAAAAGGAGCCATTGTCTGGCCAAATGATTGTGAGTCATTGTACTGGCAGCACAAGCCGGGAGTCAAATGATGTGATGTTGCAGAGAGACCTCCATTGTCGCCCGTATAAAGCTGCGGCAGGAACGGCGGCCCTGGCAGATACTGACCTTTGGACATTCAGGGAAGTTTTGCATGAATAGTGGAGTAATTCAGTCAGTGGCGACGAAGTGATTAGCATTTTGAGTGGATTCACCGCCGGCTCTGTCCCATTCACAGGGCGAATCTGTGAGTAGCCAACAGAATATCTCAGAGGTCTGGTTTGTTTGGGAGGAAAAGGTCACGTCAGAGGTGTTTTGACAGATTTCACTTTCCAGGTAACAGAGCAAATAGATAATGTTGGTATCAACTACATGATTAAGGAAGGATCTCAAGGTGTTGAAACGTAGTAAATCAAAACTACTACATGGTTTTGTAAGATTTTCACACCCTTTTCAGCCACTTAAAGGACCAATTCCCCCGAAATGAAAAACAATTTTGTCAATAGATTTCTTTTTAGAACAGCAGAGGTGTTCACAACGGTTTTGTTTGTGGTTTTAACAGCATTCGAGAATTACATTTAAAATAATCAAACAACAATTCGTCTTTCCCGAAACGGTCTCCCTGTTCAACTAAAAAATCCACAAAAACCCACTGTCATCAGATTTCATTTTTCTTTGGTGGAAAGTAGCTCCAAAGAAAACTTTTGACAGCAAGATCTAAGTTCATAGGATTTTCTTTTAACGAAAGACACATTTCATTCAGAGAATTCAACAGCAATTTTACCAAGTGAGAAAAAATATGTTTGTTTGGTTTTTTTGAGACTGAGATTTAATTCCATTTACATTCTATTTTTCAGCTTAAAAATAGTTTTTAAATTGGAAAAACTCAAAACATCTTTACTGTAGTATCCATGGAGTATGATAATCAAGTAAAAATGGTTCAAAACAACATTGATTTTGTTTTGAGGAAATGTTTTAATATTTTCTTCCCAAAATGAGTGACCACCTGAGAAACTGCTTATTACCTCTAGGACTTTAGATATCCTCAAATCAAAGGAAATACAAGTATTCAAGTACAGAAAAAAAAACATTTTCTATAAAAGGAATACAGTCAAATTAGGACAGTAAATAAGTAGATAAATAAGTAGTATTTTCTTGCCAAAATACTGTCAAAGTTGGAAAACCGATTATTGATTTTTAAGTTATTTTTTTCCTCTAATAAATGCAGCTATTTGACAAACTCAGACGGCAGAAACATAAGCACTTTTTTTCTGGCTTTCCCTAACGAACAGATTAGACTGCCAAGCTTCTTCTTCTTTTTTTTGGCAGTTTGTAACCACTGACATTCAGACTTAATATTTTAAACAACAAATTCAAGGAGTTCTTGAGTCTTTGCTCCTAATAAGCCTGATTTGTTGTGGAATTGAAGTCCTCTCCCCCATCGAGCAGACAGATGGTGATATCCATGAAAAAAAAGCTTCTACTGGAGGAGTGAGCCAGGAATCTGCAGGTGTGTGTGTTTGTGTTCAGCCTGCCTACACACAGCCTAATCTACAGTACCTGCTCGATGACGGTCAACCTATAGTCCTTAATAACATGTCATAAAATGCTATCTTAGGGCGTTTTCAGACCTTTTAGTCTGTTTTCTCTGATCTGAATCAGCGGATGAGTTGGTAAACTTGTTTTCTAAACCTAAACATCAGATATGAAGAAGACAACGTACTTGGTTGTTAGTCAGACCTCGATTCGTTCTCCAGCTAGCTGCTAGCAACTGTTGGGGGCAACTACGGGAGCTGTGGCTCAAATTCTTGCAGAGTACTCCTTATAGTCCGTCAGATGGAGGTTGGATCACATTCCCACCACTAATGAACTTCCCCAGATCGAGACCAATAAACAAAAAACAGATTTTTTAAAATGGTTATGAATACAGAGCTCTATAGATTCTTGGTCCCCATTCAGTATGAAAAGAAAATGTTTCTTTGCTGACGATACACTGTTTTACATGCTTCACGCTATCTGCAGCCATTTGGAGACTCGTAGTAGCTTTGCCATGTTTTTGCACTTTTTTTAAACTAAACTTTAGTCAGCCAAGTCACATGGAATGACTTGATTAATAAAAGGGAAGTTTCACCCAAATTATATAAAAAACTATTTTCTCACTAATCTGTAGAGGTATATAGCAATGTGGACAGTTTTAGTTTTATTCACCCGGGTTTTTCAGTTGACGACATAAAACTCAGTTTTCTTGCACTACATTTGGGGTTTGACAAAACTATCTCCATCACTAATACCCCATGCAATGAGTGAGAAAATTGCATTTAATTCAGGTGAAAAGAACCTTTTAAGTAAATACAGAGTATGTACAGAAATAATACTCGGTGCTCTGACCTTGTCACTCCCCACACAGATATACTAAGCTCAGCACAGAGGAGACTGGGGGGGCGATGGAAGGAAAACAAAAACACCCAACGGTACAGAGGGCCCATGAATGGTCAAAAATGGATGTCGGTGTCCACATTTTAATATTCCTCGAGAGAAAAACAAACCTACAATTTTGTGTCTGTCATCGGCCAAGGTGTTGAATGAATTTTTGGGCATGAAGATTGGCGTTTTATCTAATTCTCTGCAGGAGTACCATGTGAAAAGTATTCAAATGTGTTAGTGCCATCTGTCGAAGGTGTTGAATTCATTAACCAGCTTCAGCGGCCCTTTGAGGAACTTAAAAGGCTATTTGGTAGGAGTGTTGTCTCAGTAACACCTCTTGATCTGAGAGGTGAGAAACAAGATGAGAGAGTCTCTGTAGTCCAGGCTGATGAAATATACTTTATAAGTCTCTTTTTGATCCTTGCATTGTGGACTAACATTAGGTTGAGTGATTACATCTAAAATATGAAAGGATTGTGTGTGAATTTTTGTGTAAATACATGACATGTTGTTGCATGTTATTTCTATGTGCAGTATTTAGGCTCTTAATGTTTTTTGTTCTACTATTGATCTTCCTTTTGAAATCTCATTCAGACATGTTAGATTTTACACTTTCTAGCTCAAACATAAAAGCTCCTGATGCAATAAATTGATTGACTTGCACCACAAAGAGACACTGTTCTTCATCAGACATCATCTTCTGAAGAACAGCAGTGTACTAGAAACATTTCGCTCTATTTCACTCAGTCATTTGTGGTTCCTGCTCAAATTTGGATGTTTTTTTTTGTGCTACTTTTTCACATTGTGAGCACTTGTTTCTTAATGAATGAATTAATACTGTAATGTTTCTATAATACCAATATTAATTTATTTTTTTCTTTCTTCTGTTTCAGAGGCCAGAGATCCAAAATGGGAGGCAAGCTCAGCAAAAAGAAGAAGGGATACAACGTAAACGATGACAAGGCCAAAGACAAGGATGCCAAAGCGGAGGGGGCCTCTCCTGAGGAGAGCGAAGCACCGAAGGACAACAAAGACGAGGCCCCGGCTGCCGCTGATGCTAAAGAGGTAGCGAACGACACGGCAGCCAAGGAGGCGCCGGCAGCAGACGCTGCGGCGCCCAAAGAGGAGGAGAAGAATGCAGCTCCTCCAGCAAAGGAGCCTGAGAAACCTGCCGCCAACGCTGACCCGAAAACAGAGGCGCCCAAGAGCGCAGAGCCCGCCAAGGCTGAGGAGAAACCAGCTGCCCCCGCCGCGGTCAAAGAGTCGGCCCCCGCTGCCAAGGAGCCGGAGGCCAAGGCTGCGGCGGCCGAGAGCAAAGATGAGGCCGACGCCAAAAAGACTGAGGCCCCCGCGGCACCAGCAGCCAAAGCCGAGGCGGCCCCCGCTGCCTCCCCTGACCCCAAGCCCACAGAGGCGGCAGCGGCAGCTCCCGCACCGGCGAAGGAGGCCGCCGCAGCCCCTAGTTCAACACCAGCCGCCGAACCTCCAGCCAAGGAGGCGAACGCCACAGAGGCACCAAGCAAGGATCAAACCGTAGCAGTTCAAGATTAATGGACAGCTTCTTTTCGGAAATGAAAAAATAAAGTACCTAACTCAACGACGATGAAGATTAAAAAAATGAAAATGAAAATTAACTAGCCCACCCATATTATGATAATAACAATAATAATAATAATTGTAATGATGATGATGATTTATTGAATAAGGAGGACTGGAGCAACCACCTGGAGAAGTTTCCCACAGCTGCAGATGATTATTGCTATTATTATTGTTATGTTTTATTCTATTTTTTTCTGCTGTAGTATTTGAACTTTGATACGAGTCTGTGTCGGCCATACGCCTCGCCATTCCACATCCATCATCCCTCTCCCTCATACGGTCAAGAAGTTTAACCTGACTCCCATCTCGGCCCACAGAAGGCCCGCGTTTGGACTTCTGTCGGCCCGCGTTCATACATTCACCTGCACCCTCCGCTCTGTGGATGTCAGAAAACTAAATTTAGGGAAATAGGTCTGAAGGGGAGGAGGAGGAGGGCGGGAGGGGATTTAAGAAATCACTTTTCCAGCTGGACGTCTATTGAATCTGTCCACTCTTCAGCTCTCCTCTGTCCACTCATCCTCCTCTTCAGAGTGTCGTGTTCTCGGCTTTGGTCTGGTACCTCCAGTTTTTCAGTGCCGTTGAATTGTGGTTGTGTCCTTTTTTTTTTTTTTTTATTCCATTCTCTCCCCTTAGCTTTTTTGGTGTTGTTGGGTTGTTTTGCTACCCCTTTTTTCTTCTTGGGGTTAAACACCACTTTTTTTTTTTCCTAAAATGGCCCAAACTGTGAAGAACCTTTTTAAAAAGGGAGATTAAATTCATTGCAGGGACTGAGAATGTTCAGGCTTTCTAAGACATTTCTGAGGTTGAAAAAGGCTGGCAGAACAAAATACATTCTTAGACGCATAAAAAAGTCATAGGAATTTTTCAGATAAACTTCTAGATTTTGTACTGAAACCCTTAGGTATATTGTAAGTGAACTAAGAGGTTTTTTAACATTTTTAATACACTTATAAAATCTGCAACGCCTCACTGAAAAAAAATCTCTGCAGTGTTCTTAACAAGTCTGATGGAAATCTCTGATCCTCCATCTGAATCTGATAAGATTTTACAGATTATACTTTTGTTTTGTTTTGTTTTGTTTTTAAATGACATATCTACTGCCGACCTGGGTTAAATAGGCATTACGACCACATCCTAGAGATTGTTTGCTTATTATGATATACCAAGTACGATTATACCAAGTTGGTGATGTTTACTGCGTCGTCAGGAGAGTTCAGATAGTGACGCTTCAGTCGTGTCTCTCAAAAGAAAACAGACTAAACTGGTGCTCAAGCAGCTTTCCGGTGATAGTCTTCAGTTTCTGGCTCATGTAGCTGGAAAAAGAACTCAAACTCTTAACTTAGGAAAAGAAAAACATTTGACTTAAGTCAAGGATCAGCAGCAAAATCTACTCAAGTAGCAAACATATTGATTAAGAGTTGAGAAAGGAAAAATCACAAAATATTGGGGATATAATTGGGGATACATTTATCTAAAAGAAACCCCCAAACTGAGAAGAACTTTTCCTGTTTCTGGATCAGTTAAAGCATTAAATGCGCATAAATAGTTGAAAACAAACTGCTTTAACCTCTTTCTCTAAAACAGATTTTCGTGGCAGCACTCTGCCAGTTTGGTTTTTTCCTCACCTTGAAATTAGCTTTGTTTTGGTAAATTTGTGTGCAGCCATAATGATTTTGTCAACAAAAGATAAACTTAATACTCGGAGGAAATGTGACTCAATAACAGATTAATGTTGGTAAAGGTTAATAATTTCATTTAAACACTCTCCAACCAGGTTAAACGAAGGTTTAAAGTGATTTAAAGCAGGAGCTTCAGTAAAGCAATCTGTCCCGTGGAGCAAACCTCAACAGTTTGGTATCTAAGCAGGTGTAAAAACACCCCAGAAGAGATCATTTCCAGGTGTTTTTGCTGTTTGGCCCAGGTCTCTCAGTTATCAGCAGTCTGGTCCCATCTAGGCAGCTGAGAGCAGCCGCAGGGCAGGAGGGCGGATTTTAATGAATGATCAGATAATCAGCCATCAGCAGTCTACTCGATCAACTTCGGCCCACGTTTCTATGGCAACACTACGCCATGCTATCATTACGGGATGGAAAAGCCTTGCACATGAAAGGGAGCCTCTGATTTGGTCATTTTCACCCATCATGCATTTACCTTTTACGTTTCAGAAATATATATATTACATGTATGTGCATATATGCAGCGGTGGAAGACAAATACTTACATCCTTTACTCGAGTGAAAGTAGCAATATTACTGTGGAAAAATACTTTTAATCATAAGTATTCACATTTTTACTGAAGTAAAGATGCAGTAAGTAGCAGTAATAAGAACTTTAAGTATCCAAGATAAAACTTTAAGAAAGAAAGAAGGAAAGAAAGAAAGAAACTAGAGGTAAAAACTACAAAGTATCTGAAGTGAAAGTACTAATGGTGAATAAAAAACACTTTGTATTTCCAGTTTGGGGGGTTTCCACGCTTTTAGATCAGAAGAAATGAAGGAAAGAAGAAAAGAAAGTAAAGAAAGAAAGATTGAAAGACAAGACATAAGTACGTCATGATGAATATAAAATCTGAGTGTATAAAGTAACCACTATATATTTTCCTTTTGGAGACGTAGTTTACAAAATATTGAACCAGTCAAGTGAAGTACCAGCACCTCAAAATTGTACTTGAGAGTACTCGAGTAAATGTACTTCCCACCTTTTGCATATATGTAGGATTATATGTATATATTTACTCATCTCAGCCATCCATTCGCCAACCTTTTTCTTTTTAATCCAACTGACACACAACGTTTTTTTCCTCGCAGCACTTGTCAAACCGTAGCAGAAACAAACACTTCAGGAGCGTTGTGTGTCACTTGTTTCGGGGTTGTTTTTTTTTGGTTTTTTTTGTTTTTGTTTTTTTTTCTTCCTCTCTTGACTCAGTAAATTGCATGTCCGTGGTTGGGTGAACCTGTAGTCCTGTCTTTTTGGTCAAGTGGAAAAAAATAAAAATAAAAAAAATTCTCAAGTCTGCATCCATGGCAACTACAGTTGATATTTTCATCCCATGTCTCACCACTCTTCTATCTCCACACCACACATTCATTTAAAACAAACAAAAAGATGATATGAAAATTGATGCATTCAAAATTATATGTACTTGTATAAATGGTGCAACAGTAATAAAATGTAAGAAATTGACTGAAACTTGAGGATATTGTGCATGTCAACTTTTTTCCCCCCATACACTTACATTTAAGAAAACTGAAAATATTATTAAACAGCTGATTGAAGGACATCAGGATCCATGACATGTTCTTGGTATTATAAAAACAACCTGAGGAGGAGTTTATATTATAAAATCAGACATAAATTACACGTGGTAAATTTTCATGGTAAGATTATGGTATTTCCTAGCATCACTATTCTTAAATTTGACAGTATTCAGGCCAAACAAGACAAAAGACCCATTCGAACAGGATTAACATTACAGCAGGAAATAAAATTTATTGGAAAATAAAATATTTACTGTGCTCCTCTGTAGTTTCATTGCCCTGGACGGCATTTTAACCATTGTGAAATTACAGAATGTGGCCTCTAATAGACATGAACTTATAATAGAAATAGAATACCAGTACCTACCTACCCGTAGTTGACAGTTTATTTGATTCTCAGTTTAAATCTATATGTTGGGATTATTGTTAAATCAGCAAAGATACCACAAGTGATCAAGAATGCAGAAGATTTATTTGATTAAAAAAAAGACTTTGACCCATCAATAAAACCATATTACAGGGATGAAGCGCTATGGTATCGTAACAAAGCATGTAGGGAGTCATAGGCGGGGCCTTGACAATGGTGGTGGAGAGGAAATGCCAAGCGGCAACCTCCAGGGCTGTAAAATGAAGCCAATGCAGAAGTGCCAAAAACAGTTCCTTGAATGGCCACTTGAGGCTCCAAAAGCGAGTCAATCCCCATAGACCCCCATGTTACAATGCCCAACTTTACAGCAGAAATAAACATGATTGGCTGGGAGTTAGGCAGCGTCACGCACTGCCAAGATGGCGACGGCTGGAGCGGCTCGCTTTGAGCTTCAAAACCGCTCTTCAGAAACCAACGGGTGACGTCACGGTAACCACGTCCATATTTTTATACAGTCTTTGGGAAATGCAGAGAGGAAGCCAGTAGAAAGACAGAACAGATATTGTGATTTAAGCCCCATTTCCATCCAGTATTAACATGTGGTCTGTATCTACATACATTATCTGGATAATGACATCCAATCCATAGGTCTTTGCATTTAGCTGTAGCTTTTCTCAGTTGTGCCTGCATTGTGATCGGATCTCAATATATTAATTAGCTGGGCGGAGCCGGCAGACACGTCAACAAACAAACTGCATCCGGGGAAGACTTCTAGCTACTGCTGCTACTTGTAGTTTTTGTGGGGCTTGTTTTAATCAGGAAGAAAGAGGTAGAGCTAGATAACCATCAAATTAATGGGCCCATTTTTTTCCCTATGAATATGGACACACTGTACAGATTGTATTTACACCTGGCTGGGATCTGATCACAGTGCGAGCCCGACCACCTCCAGATGTTGTCTGGCCGATCCAATCGAGTGCATTTACATGTGTTTTTTCCATATACAGATACAGATGTCAATTGTAATGCCAGGTGTAAAAGGGGTATTAAATATCCTTCTGCTAAGATGATCATTGGATCATAGGAAAGCCTGCGAACAGGTTCAGGAGAGATCATTGACTGATAGATGGAGTCCCACAACGATGATGAAATAACATATTAATCGGCTTCCTGCTTGAACTTTTACCTGCTTGAGAAACTGAAAAAACTTTTCAGATCCACTTTAAAATACAACAACGTCCCTTTGGACATTTAAATTAAGGTGACTTTCCGCTGAAATGTGAGAAATCAGACCGTGAAACAGCTCAAACTGACAACTGACCAAAAATTTCACACCTGCCGCAAATCCAACCAATGGTTTGAGAGCCGGATCGTCGATCGTTCAGGTAATCAGTCAGGCATTGTGACTTCAAACTGCTTGTGAAACGACAACCAATCTGACAAATATTCTGACGGATTCTAAATTCAGTCAAGGCGACCAATGCGGGATTAGAATCAGGCTGAATTTGTACAATATCTGTTTTAAATTGACATTTTAGGGGAGTTTATTATGGTACCAATCAAATTGCGCAGTTAAGAGAATTTATTGAAATATAAGAATACAAAAATGTTCTTGCATGAAGCCCAATGTGTTTAATCAAACCACCATGAAGCTAATCTGCAGCCATGTAGGACTCATGTGTAGGAAAGTTGTACACATGGGATAAAGATTCAGAGCACCAGGGATTAACAGGTACGCTATAGTCTTGATATTACATCCTGTTAGCTGCAATACTTCAATATATTACACTTTAAACATCCTGAAAATGATCTCTACAGTGTTTTCAAGTGCGTGTGTCGCCCCGCCTCCACCTCCTCTCATAGCTGTAAAACCGTTCTCAGGTTCATCCGTGCAAAGTGATTCACAATATTATTACAACAGAAGCACCTGGCACAGTTTCAGCAGCACTCAGCCTCTCTGTCTCTGGAGTGTGAGACATCAATACTAGGACAGACTTATTTTAAGGAGCCAAGTGTGAAATTTGGGTCAGACCAGTGATGGATCTATTATCCACTGAAAGGTCTGAATTATAAAAGAGACCGCACATATTACAATAAAGGTGATAAAGAATATTAAAAGATCATTAAATGGTATAATTTTTATTTTCACTTGAGAAGAAGAAGGAGCCGATGTGTTTCACACCAGAGTCCACTTTCAGCAGGTAAGTTGAATTCTGGCTTCTCTACATGCATGGTGCCAAACACTGCACAACGTGATTTAGTCAAGTAGGACATGTTCCTGGATCAACATTGTGATCAACCAATCACAGCCCTCTGACATCATCAGTGTGCTGCTCCTGCTTCTTTTTTTCCTACCTTACGCTATTTAACCCAAATGATGTTTTTAGTATTCAAATTAAAGTTGGTGCTGCTTTGAAGTTCAACCCTATTCACTAACAAATCCATAGGATTGTTAAGCAGTGATGTAAATAAGTGGTATTACTCATAATAGTAACTTATATTGATCTCAAACCAAATGATATTAATTTCTGCACAGGAGCAGCACACTAATGATGTCAGAGGGCTGTGATTGGTTGATCGCAATGTTGATCCAGGAACACGTCCTACTTGGCTAAATCCATAGACTGTATAAAAATATGGACGTAGTTACTGTGACGTCACCCGTTGGTTTCTGAAGAGCGGTTTTGAAGCTCAAAGTGAGCCACTCCGTCCGTCGCCATCTTGGCAGTGCGTGACGCTGCCTAACTCCCAGCCAATCAAAAATGGGCAAAGAGGCGGGCCAAATGGCTGAAACAAGCCACCTAGCGGCTGGCGGACCTGTCACTCAAAGCAGCCATGTCCTTCATTATGCATAACTTTACGGCTTAATAAAATTTAAACGGGTGAGTTATAAAAAAATTCATCCCCTGTACAGTTGTCATGAAAGGAGAAATTAGCTTTAGAGACCAAAACCGTTGTTTGTACCAGGCTGTAAACATGTTTATTTCTGCTGTAAAGTTGGGCATTTTAACATGGGGGTCTATGGGGATTGACTCGCTTTTGGTGCCTCAAGTGGCCATTCAAGGAACTGCAGTTTTTTCCGCATTGGCTTCATTTTACAGCCCCAGCTCCTCTTACTAAGACATGATCTCCCATGATAACATGATTTGTGAAATTTTGGGAGGATCTCTAAAATATTGACAATATGCAATTTTTTTCCATGCATTTCTATTTTTTTTCTTTATCTTCATCATCATGGATCATCCACTCAGTCTGTGCATTACTCCAAATCACCATGACTCATTTCTCTGTTTTGTAGTCAGCATACAGATGTGTCAAAAAGAAGACAAGGAAGCTTACTTGCAAATTTACCCAAAAATCCCCCCTCCATTCTAAAAAAAGTGAGCTCTCCCCTGAAGGCCATGGCATAGTTCACACACTGTCTACACAATAATATGTTGTGTTTTGATTTTGTCCCCATAAATGTAAATTAATCTCAGCAGGTGGTGAGAGATGGAATGGAAATAGAGCTATTGTCATGCCTTGATAGAAACTTTTATGACTTTACTGAATGATAGTTTATATTGGATTCATTTCACTTGAGTTAAATGTCAAACAACTGTTGTTTTTATAGTTTTAAAAGGAGATATATTGTGCACATTTATTCCGGGGCTGTAATAAAACATCTTTGCATGATTTACAGTCAAACAAAACTCTTTATTTATACTTATACTGAGCCTTTATGCAGCCTCTCAAAGAGTCAGTACAAGTATGAAATATAGACATGGAAATGTGAGGATTAGCAGCTCTTCTCTATTTTATAACTGTAATAGAATAGTTTTAGAATAGACTTTTTCACTGTATTTGGGCATTTTATAAGCTAAATCATCAACCGATTAAATGAAAAAACAATCAATAATGACAATAATACAACATATACATTCAAAAAAGAATAGCAGCTGTTTCTTTTTTTCCTGGTCATGTGAGTTAGCATCTGATACATGATGCATTACTCTACAGACATACTGTATGTGTCAGAATCACAGGGTTCGAACAGATAACACACACGGAGCACCAAAGACCTCTGAAGTCTTGGCGTTCCAGCTGAGCAATAATTTCACTCCTCCTTATCGCATAAAGAATAATAATATTTACGGGGGACACCAGAAAGAGGACAAATATAAAAAGGAACGAAGCCTTACCAAGAGGTAATGATTGATGTCTTTATCTCTCCTTCTTTTTCCTCGCCCTCCCTCTCTCACAGGGAGGGAAGGGAGGGGACAGTGAATCATAGACTTAATCTCACCGCTGTGATTTACACCTGTTCAAACGCCGTTTCTCACCCGCTAATACCTTCCCCTCGTGCTTTTACTCAGACCACAACAAGGCTAGATAAGTTGTGAGGCTGTGACTTGTTGATACAGTTCAGGAGGTCGACTCGTGAATTTGATTATTTTACGGCAGGTCTGAAAAGAGCACTGGAATATTTTTACTGAACCAAAGATACTGGTAGAGTGCTTTACTGCCAATGTAATTATGTAAAAGTATCAATTACTTGTGGAAAAAAATAAAAGTGGCCCTTTTTTCTCTTACTCAGTTTTTTAAGTCAGATTTAGGTCTGCAGTTAGTTTCCTAGCTCTAATAAAAAAAGTAAAATTACTGGGTTTTAAGTGTGCAAAACTGCCTTCATTACGGTAAAGAGACTTTAATTGATTGGTTACTTTCCCTCCCTGTTTATAAGTGCATTGGAAACCGAGAGAAAAGCATGACAAACAATACAGGTAAGCAGGATTTCTACATTAACAGACACACACACACACACACACATTGTGGCTCTATCTGCAGTGTGGTGGCACCAGTGATGCATCCTGACATTTCTATTTTTGTTTATGTTTGAGGACACTTGCAAGGCGAAGTTTGTCTGTCTGTCAGAAATATTAAAAATGCTCAGAAGCAGAAGCTCTGACCTTTTAGTACGTGAAGCGAATCTGAAGCTTCCCCAACACACACACACACACACACACACACACACACACACGATAGCATTACAGGCTGCAGGGCTTCACATCAGCAGGCTTCATGCAGAGACAGAAAAAAAAAACTGAAGACAGATGGTGAACAATGAAGGAAAAATAAGACTTTTGTCATGGCTGCTATTTTTCTCTCAGAATCCAATCCATCAATCCCTGTCAAAGATAACGTCTGAGATAAAAAGAGTCAAGACATGCAGTAATTACAGATATACAATGCTGTCAGACTGAGGGCTTATCATTTTATGTCAGAATGACTGTAAAGTGTCAGATAGTGACTGTGTGATGAGATGAATGCAGCAGGTGTTTGAGTAGAGTAGCGTCAAACATCTCAACTCAACTTATTGTTGAGTTTTATGTATTTTAAAGGGGCTGCTCTAGGGATGATGCTTGCAAATTAATTTAAATGATATGGCTGGCGATTTTCCCAAGAAATATTAAAAACCACGTCAATGAGCCACACGGCTGCACTGGCTGACACGTTCCTTCATCATGAAGTCACGTTAGTTTGTTTAGAAACGGCTCCAAAGACTAATAACAGCGATCATGTTTTCAGTCTCCGGAGAGTAGCTCTGTGTAACGCAGACACCACTGAGCATGTGCAGGAATGTAGCTCTGTTTGTAGTGATTCACAATTCTGCTCTTATTGGACCACTTAGTATAAATGAAGGTTTTGTCACAAAGGTGGGTGAATGGAGCAGGTAGACCCAAACGCAGAGACGGCAGGCAGGTTGGATACCATGCTGAATATTTAATGAAAGAACTCAAAAATCACATGAGACACTGGGAACAGGAACAAAGGCCATAAACGCAAGAAAGCAAGAAAAAACAACTCAGTGCATACACAGTGCGAAGGCAGAACAAAAGCAGATAACTCGACAACTGAAAACTGGACTATAAATACACAGGGACTGATTGCAAATGAAACACAGGTGAGGGAAACGAGACACAGGTGAGACACATGAAATAATCAAACACAGGAAGTAAAGTTGACCAGACACAAGGATTACAAAATAAAACAGGAACTAAAGTAAACACACACAGGAGGAACACACAAGGGAACATACCAAACAAACCAAAACCAGGAAACAAATGCAACACAAATGAAAGAGCCCCTCAAAAAGTCCAACTAAAAACAGAAAAAGTCTGAAGGCATCAGAAGGATAACAAAAACCAAGGAAGTCCTATAATATGATGTTCTAGCTTATTGCTGCCGAATGAGACGTGGATTCTGACAAAATATCCTAAAACGGATCTCAGTCAAAGGTTTAAAACATGACAATCATAATGTGTGTGTGTCTCAGTTTAGTGAAGATGAAGGCCAGAGAAACCTGTTTTTAATGGGACATGATCTGACACCAGAAGTCTACAGCAGCTGTAAATCTCCCATCAGGCCTAACCGGAGGTCACAGTATGTGAGGAAGCTGCAGATATTTCTGCTTTCATACCAAGAGGCTCTTCATTTGTCCCTTTCCGTTGCTCACCTGGCTCTCCCCCCTTTTTTTTTTTTCCTTTCTCTCCGATGCGACAGTCCTTTGAAGACAGTGTGAGGAACTGTATGAGCACTGGTTTCAAAGCATCCGTGTCATTTAGCTTGCTGACTGTGAGCAGGTCCTTACCCAGCCTCCATGTCTTTCCATTTTCAAAGCCAGGCGATGTGGGGGAGGATCAGAGAGATAGAGAGAGAGAGAGAGAGAGAGAGTTAGACGGAGGCGAGGCTTTGTGGAAGATCAGTCAGATCCTTCTGACGCGTGGTTACTCTCGATTGAGGGGGGGGGGGGCCTTCGGGCCAAATGTGCAGAATCTGCCGGCATCTCTGCTCGGCTGCTGTCATGGACGATCTGTTAGGATGTTTGTCAGCAGACATTCGTGTGATGGTAATCAGACATGTTTCAGGCTCAGGGGACTGAGAAGGGGGATCTAATGTAACACTTTAGAAATGAGAACTTGATGTATTTCAGCGGTGTTGCTTTTAGGTTGCACATGGAGGGCTCTGGTGTATTACAGGTCCTAAGGTACAGTACGTAATGTGACAAAATCTAAACAGATGTAAAGAAAACCTCAGAGACAGCTTCTGGTTCACTGGAATATTTTTAAATATTATATATAATAGTATAAAACACTCAGTAAATTGTAAATTAGGGGGGAAAAGTCAGGATATCGTTCAAAAATACATTATGATTCTGTTTTAGACTCTAAATACTTCAATACATTTCAGTATATTTCTTGAATAATTGTGAAAAAACAAACAAACCCCATAACAGGAAACAGAGGGACACAATACTGAACTTAAAATAGCTGTCATGTCATATCTGAGTTTCTGTAATTAGGAGTTTCCCATTTGTACATAGTATTCATGTCAACCTACAAGTCGTAATTATGACTGGCATTTTTTTTTTTTTTTAAAGCTCTGATATCTGACTTGACTATCTGACTGAAAACCAAACAAACATGGACGCCCGTTCAATCTAATTAAACCCAAATTTAATGGATATAATGTAATTTTGCAGTGTTATAAACCCTCATACGACCAGCTCAGTTATCATACAACTTTACTGAATTGTGAACGTTCGCACGACCTTATCATGGTCATCTTTCCGACAATTCCTATCTATCCAACATGACATGAATGCAGCAAGCATTGTGTGTGTGTATGCAAAGCTTGATTCATCTTATTCCTCTGTGCTGTACACCTTTGTTTTTGTACGACAACTATTAAAAACGCATCAGTGAGAGAGTTTGGACACGTTAATTTGTTTAGAAATGGCCCCAAGGACTTATAACAATGACCACCTTTTCAGTCTCAGGAGAGCAGTTCTGTTTACAGATTGGTTAGTTTGTTGTATAGGGATCCCCGGGCGTGCCCCCTCGAGCCTTCATTATAAAATATTGCTAGAATGTTAAACAAATGTGCCCAAAAAAAAGAAAAATATTGAAGAAATACATTAAAATTACCTCATTTAAATCAAGGCTTGTTTTATACAGTATTCTTTTGTAAATTCATAGAATTATCCAGTTTATCCTTAAGGCCGCCCAATCAAAGCACAGATTTCTGGATTTAAAGTTATATTATTATATATTATTATTAAGCAGCCTCATGGCTCCCTCTCTGCTGTGAGGGTCGGAGGCAAAGTTGACATTGTGTGTACACTGAAAAAAATACAGGCAACACATTGCCACCTGTTGGTGTGCAGGCACTTTTAAGAGCATGATACATATTTTCTGTTTTTGTATTCTCAGGACAAGGCTTGCTGAGGCTCATTGCAGAGGATCACAGCCATCGTTGGAGTTCTGAAAGGAAGTGGGTGACTTTCAATCTGTCCTATGAACTTGAGACTTTTTTTAGCATGCAGATTCACATCTGTACGTTAATACTGATCATGTATTAGCTTATTTGTTTGTTTCTGGAAGGTAGATTTTCCATTTGGCGAGTAAATATACCAAAGTAGTCATGTGTTGCAGACAGAGACTCAGGCTGTAGTATAACTTATACTATATTTTTGCTGCTGTTAAAACCCACTAGCTTTGTGCTAACTACTGCAACTGGAGGAAGTTCCTCTTCTTCTACTACTTCTGCTTCAAAACTCTCACCTTACTCAAAGGCACAACCGGGTCATACAACATTCACACACATTAATACTGCATAAAATACAAAATTATGAACCCTTGATCCTGGAAAACATGTTAGATCAGATTATTTATTTTTGTTCAGATATTCTTTAGTTTTATGTTGACATTCCAAATTGTAGTTGATTAAATCCCCCCCCCCCCCCAAAAAAAACAACAAAAAACAAGGTATGAACCGAACCATGGATTTGGATTCATACATCAATGGGAAATGTATGTAGATGTATTGGCTAGTTGCTTTTAAATACTATCAAATAATGTTTATATAAAGTAAACCCCATACATTTATGGAAAAAGCCTGTAAATATATTGGAGAGTTGCTCATAATTACTGTCAAATAATGTTTATATAAAGTAATAATTATTAAAATTATGTTTTTGTAAACTGTTATCATATGATCTTATTTTTTGTATAGTATAAAACCAACATTTACCAGAGATTTACTGTAAATAGATTGGATAATCACATAAAATAAAAGCTTAAAGCTCTCAAGATACCATTAATGGGTGTTAAAGGAAGGTAATTTGAATGTAATTTTACATAATTTTTCTGTGTTTTACATCCAGAAATCTGTACTTTGATGGGGAGTTCTTGTGGATGGATTGAATAATCCTATGAATTTACCAAAGATTACTGTATGAAAACCAGAGTTTTCATTTAAATTAGGTAATTTTAAGGTAGTTCTGCAATCTTTTCCATTTTTTGTGCAAATTTATACATTTGCTTAATATTCTAGCAATGTTTTGTAATGAGGTTTTCTTTTTATTCTACAATGGTTTACTGTAAAAATGCAGACAATGTCCAAAGTAAATATCCGTATTTTTAAAATGAATCTCTGTAGAATAACTAAAGGTTTTTTACTGTTATTTGATGGTAAGTGTTTGGCAACTTTTGCTGCCAGACTTTTTACTGGTTTTTCTACAATTTTTTTTTTACAGTGTGCAGTTCATTGTTGGTTTGGCTCTGCACATGAGATTTGTTCACAATTAGAAAAATATAGGAAATTGTCAGCCATATCCTTTAACTGCTCTAAGCTGCCTTACAGTATGTGCCTTTAATTTATATTTCTTTAATACCTGCTGTCATTTTCCCAGTGGTAGCCGTCTCATTTTAGTACAAAGCCATTACACCCAAACTTTATTTTATATGATTGAATGTCTCCGATTTTTAGTGCTACTTTTTTTTCTTTTTTTTTGGAAAAGTAAACAGTTAAATTCTAAATTTAATACCTCTGAAAATAAAAGTATTCATGCTGTAAAGTGTTCTCATTTTACAAACCACAGATTTAAGCTTCCAACTGTTTAGTCCTTTTATAAAGTGCCATAATTAGCTTTACTTCCATGCTGTCAGTCATTCTGCAATTGTCGATGTCACTATATGGTGGCAATCTCATTTTAGACTGAAGCTCTTCATCTCTCATTAATGCGCACTCTTTCCTTACAGCTAAAGGGCACTTTATGAAATTAAAGAGTTCATTTCCATAATGTTATGTATTCATTTTAGGAATGACTCCTGCAGGTAATGGCTCAGTAGCTTTAAAATATATGTGATCCAAGCTGTAAAGTGCTGTCATTTTGTCTTAAATACAGGTACCTGCTGTCTTTTAAAGTCATTTTATTCTGCCTTCCAGTCACTGTAACAGCTGGCAACAATGTATAAAGTGATTGCAATCACATTTCAGCACAAATGATCATATATTCAATACGCATTTACCACAGTTTGAATATTTCAACCAGATGAGGCTTTATGCAACTTCAGAGTTCCACACCACCATTGACAACACTGAACACTGTAAACATCTTTATTTCTGTTGTAAAGTTGGGCATTTTAACATGGGGGTCTATGGGGATTGACTTGCTTTTGGAGCCTCAAGTGGCCATTCAAGGAACTGCCGTTTTTGGCACTTCCACATTGGCTTCATTTTTCAGCCCCGGAGGTTGCAGCTTGGGCTTTATGTAACTTCAGAGTTGGGCGCGGTCACACCACCAGTGACAACATTGAGATTTCTGTCTGAAATTAATTCATTTCAGTGCAATCAGTCGATTCCCTTGTTTAAGTGAAGAAGAGGTTTAGTTTTAAAGTTCAACTTTGCTAAACTTTGACATGCATATTTACATGTTTGTTTACAAGAAAATTATTTGCATCTTCCAAGATTTATAGCAACTCTTATTAAATACAGCAGAGCTCACCTGTGGAATAAGTATTAGCATAGTCCAACACAATCTACCCCTCACAAACTTTAAATTTACAGCATATTTGGCGAGACAAACAAAACTTTGTGATGTTGTGGCCTTCTTTTAATCTCTTTGTTTTCTTGCAGTTGCATAGTATGCTTTGCTTATTAGTAATTGGCATATGTATGTATGTATCCTGTGTTTCTTTTATTGTTTGTGCATATAATTAGATACTGTATCTTTATCATATATATACAGTATGCAAACATTGCTTTTCTGAAGTTTTACTGCTGGACACAAGATGTCTCTTACTTCACTGTAAAGTTCATTCTCAATGTTTGTTCACTGGAGGCTTCAAGTTTCCACATCACACCTGTGTAAGTTGCATACTGGACCACTATTGGCTCCAAACTAGTTGTATTATTTGCAGGTATGCTGAGATTTAAGGTGAGCAGAGAAACTTTCCTCCTTCAGCGCATGAATGTGAAAACAAACTCTGCACATACACCATTCTGCACAGTGCAGAGAACAACATCCAGCTGAAGGAACAAGAAGAAAAAACATGTTTTGGACTGAAGGGGAACTTTAACTTTAGCAAATGCAAAGTAACAGTATTGCTCACACAAATACCGGTAGATTACTTTGGAACAGTGTAATTCTGCTGTTTTACTTAATCATTAAGACAGAGGACAAAATGAGTGTCACCATCATTACTTTTCTTTTTTTTTCTAACACAGTGCTGTTTTCAGTGCTGTTAAGAAGAGTAAGTGAAAACATTGTTGAGGAAATGTGCATTTTGCAATAATTTTTAGCCACTTCTTGGAACAAGCGAAGCATGAGGGCATTCTTAAAATATTCAGCGTTTCCCATGATCTCCTTCATGTTTCCCCAGTCTCCCTCGTTCTTGCGTAATCTTACATAATGTGTTGAATATTTAAAGCGGTTTTAGCTCAAGCGCTTGTTTGCCGCTGAAGGAACGAGGACAAGCGTCAGGGTGAACGCGAGAGGAAACAAGCAGCGATGTGGGGGGGAAAAAATACAAGGAGAGATGGCTGTTGGAAATAATTAAAGGATGTGTTCGCCTGTCTGTGAGGAAGCACTGACACCAGAAACACAAACACTCAGAAAACCTTCCTGGTGTTGAAATATAATTGATGTGCACAACCTGCTACAGCTGTAAACATGTTCACATTTAAGAGTGCTCCACCCTCACATCCTTTTTACACAAAAACTGTTAGATCTGTGTTGTTCAACTTACTCCAGCAGTTCTTTTGTGATGGAGTGTTTTATATGTATTTTTAATTGTATGTAGGTTTTTTTCTATATTTCCTAGAATCCCTTTTAAAAAAAGCCTCTGGACTTCCTGTTTGTTTCAAATGTAAGTGGAGATAGAAATGTTAAGAGCAAAAAAGAGTTACTGTGAAAGAAAACTGACATGATTCATCTTTAGATTGCATTAGATTGAACTTTACCGCCATTGTGTCGGCTGCTACAGTTAACATTTAACCAGAAGTGCAAAAATAGCACCGTTCACAGATAAGTGCAGCAGAAAATATAAGTTATATATACAGTGGATTTCAGATAACTGACGGTATATAAACATTAGTGATGAACTGAGCAATAGCATGGTACATATATGTATAATGTGCAAAAACATATTACAGTGCATGAGCCTCCTTTGTGTGAGAGATGAGACAATTTCTTTTCAATTGTGTTGCGATCAATTAGCAAAAAAAAGCAAAAAAAAAAACAAAAACACGTTATGCTATTGTGATTTTCTGTTATTTATATACTGTTATGATGTTGGAAGTTAAACATGTCACGCTTCGTTTCTTTCTACCTCGCTGAGCAGCTGACGTCGGCTCATCCATAGCTTTGGTTGCTAAGGTTGTTGCTAAGGTTTTTCCCCAAGTGGTGTTTGTCCACTCTCATGTTTCAGATCAGATTTCAGCTCATATATATACAGATGTATTTGAGAAGCTGACATCTTGAGTAAAGAACGAGAAAAAGTAGTGAAATCCTACGACTATAGTTTGTTTCATGGTTTGTTGTCATAGCAGCAGAGTGTGGGCCCTATAGCAACAGGAGGTAAAACAGCCTGTTTCAGACAGAGGCTGAACTGAGGATCTGCATAAAGGGCCAGTATAAGAAACATTTTTTTCACTGTAAATCATGCAAACATGCTCCTGTAAAGCCTCAGAATATAAATCTGGACCTGGAAATGTGCATATGTCTCCTTTAAATGTGATTATTTGCGGGTTTTCCTATTATTATATGACAGTAATCTAAATATTTCAGGGCTTTGACTGTTGCTTGGACAAAATAAGCTATTTGAATATGTCAAATTTTGTTAACTGTCAGATGCCAGAACTCAGAGATTAATCTGCAGATTAAAAAGAGAAAAAATATAATCATTAGTTGCAGCCCTGTGACATTTATCTTCTGTGGGTGCAGAATCTGGTCATTTTGCCATATTACATATGGCTAAACACATTTCTTCCAGTATGATTGTTCAATTGTTGGAAAAAATAAAAGATAAACAAGTTATTGTGTGCTTCGCTATGATCTGTGAGTCTCTTTATCTTAAATACATATCATATATTATTTAATCCCTTAAATATTCAAGGGAATTATTAAGGGAGGAAGAGAAAACATTAGTTTTATAGTCTTATCAAAACCACCTTTAACATCCTTCGGTGTTTGACTTTCTAATACATGGAGATAGATTCAATTTTTTTTTCAATCCAATTTATTTATATAGCGCTAAATCATTATAGAAGTTATCTGAAGGCACTTTTCACATAGAGCAGGTCTAAACCGTACACTTTAATTTACAGAGACCCAACAATTCCCCCTGTGAGCAACACTTGGAGACAGCGACAAGGAAAAACTCCCCTTTAATGGGAAGAAACCTCAAGATAGAAGATGATGTAATCATAGAAAACATGCCATTAAAATCTATTTTATTTCTTACTTTATGGGTATAATAAGAGGTCAATGGTCCATGCCAAATGAAGTACTTTTAATTTAACAACTCTAGCTTACCTCACAAGAATTAATTGACTTTTAATTTTCACATTAATAAGGTTGTAAAAGATGCGGAAAAATGCATCAAAAGAATACATTTGTAAAGCCTCCACGTATGAACCCATTAACATCTTCCTTTAAAAAAAAACATGTGATGCTAACCTTTACTTTTAAGCTTTGACTTTTAAAATCAATAATTAATTTTCACTTAATGGAAAAATTTAAAACATTTATCGGAAAAAAAATAATGTGTTTTTACTTGAAGCTGGACGGAGGTCAGAGTTTACGTTCCTTTTTAATTGAACCAAATCAGACACACAGATGCACAGAAAACTGACACTTTTTTGAGGATGTGCCAAACAGGAGGATGACAAGAGCAATGTCTAGAATTAACGATCACTTTAATTACTCCCAAGAAGCTTCCTTGTGACGAGGCGTCACCGTTAACAGCCTACGACAAAAGAACCCAATGACACCACTACTAAAACAAAAACCAAGGGGGCTGAAAATAACTCCAGATACCTGCTTTGATGTCCGACATATAACAACCCCATTGAGAAATCAGTCGAAAAAACCCCATGAAGAACCTGAGCGTCGGCCCACCACCTCGCCGAGCCACCTCATTGGTCCGGGGGCTTCCTGCATCATCATGATTGGCTGTGTAGGCGGCCACAGTGCCGACTCTCGCCTAGCAACAGGCACAAGTGCAGCCACTGCAGAGCACCCCAACTCCCCCCCTCCAAACCCCCCCCTCCACTCCTGCCTCGTGTGGGGGAGCAGCTGATAGATGGAGCATGTGAGAGAGAGAGAGAGAGAGAGAGAGAGAGAGAGAGGGAGGAACATAGGACGGCATATGTACATGAACACACAAACACATAATCACAGGGCTGAAGATGCATGCAGTGTGAAGCCACTCTTCCATGTGCGCACACACACACACACACACACACATACAGTAAGTACATCTTGTACTGTCTTGTTTAACCCCTTACATAACCAAGCAAACATAGGATGCTTCAGCCTAGAAGAGCAGCTGAACACTAATCACGGGTCACATTTCACCCAAAGCCTTGTCTCCTGAAAATTGCCCTCATATATATATATATACATCTAATCTGATGCAGCAATTATGCTTTGAAACATAATGTTGCTCTGATTTTAGCAAAATAAAAAAATTGAGTGCATTTCCATCCAGCAGTTTTTATGCAAAATTTCAATTTGCGCATAAATGAATGCTAGAAATTCAGAAAAACAGTTGGGATATTGCAAAAACGTTTTTAAACCTGACTGAGGTGATAATGCGACAAAGTGTAAATGGAAAAAAAAGATGATGAAAACATCACATCTGTGTGTAGCAATGAGGAGACTGTGAGGTTACTCAAATGAATACATGAAACTAACTAGAAATGTCATATTTCCATCATATTTTCCATCGTTTGAGCTTTGCGCTCTTTTAATGACTCATTGCGTCCTCTTCTTCTGCGATGGTTTAATGGCACCGACTGAAGGATTAGCGCCACCTGCTGTTTATCTCCTAATATTCACATAACAGTAGCGGATGGAAACATGCAATGATTTTTATTTTCGTCTGCATTTTTTTCTGGAAATTCTGCTAAAATTCGTGCAGGTGTAAATGAAAATGTTTACCCACTAATCTATTAGTGGCTTTTTCTTCCTTCTCACATTATTAAAGCAAGGCGCTCTTTAAATGTAGTTTCAGTAAGTTCACTTAAAAGTCAGACACACATTTTCTTGAATAAATGAAGCTTGAAGTGCTAAAGAACAAAAGGCCATTAAACACTAAATTTTCAGGGGGGGAAAAAAAAAAAGCTGTGTGGATGAAGGAGCAGTCTGATCTCTGTTAATTTGGTGTTACAGCATGTGCATTTTCTTTTATTCATCAAGGTGAAGAGAGAAGAGATTTTTAAAGCCGCTCATCAAATGGTGATGAGGAACACGCTGCGAGTATAGTCTAACGGTCCCTTTAAGCTGTCATTTTTCAAAGCCAATGAACTCGTTGTCCTCTCGCTGTTTTCCAAATTTAGATATCACAAGTTTGGCAGACGATTACAAAGACTGACAGGTCTGAAAGAGCATTAGCCGTCATGCAATGCAGGTCTGAAGAAGAGGGAGTCAGTCTTAACGTCAAGGTAAAAACAGTTTCATGGCTTTTAATATGATTTCACCACTGACTGCTCACTCTCTCAATACTCAGTGTTTATTGTCATATCCTACTCAGACTCTGCAGTACGCCGATGCTATTATTTTGCTGTATTGGAGCTACTTACATTAGTCTTGTGCTCTATTTTCTCTATTTTTTTATCACAAATTCAGTCGTTCTTTAGGTATACAAACACTTCTTTTTTTGGCAGGCTCAAGTTGACAGAAGCTATTTTCGGGAGATATTGGATGTTTTTAGGAAGATTTGTGCTACTCCAGCAAGCTTAATTTCCACCACAATTTAATGAGAATACAGCATTTAATAACCCTTTCAGGCATGGATGTGCATTCTTGACTATTGGGAGCTTTGAACCGCATCTCATTCAGCCTGGTGATCATAATAAAGGGGGAGATGGTGACTCCTGTCTCTGTTCAAGACAGGTGTTTAGGTTTAGGTCTGATGTCGACAAAGCGGCCTCTCTATAAGGAGGTGAATAGGGGTTTGTGGCAAGTCCTGACTATCGTAAGATGTTCCTGTGAGCTCAGTCACATTCAGATTAAGCGCTCGATTGTTTCAAATGGACTCCGAGCAGTCCATTTTCTGCCAGATCAGTTGTCATCCAGTCTGAGGGAGGTCATGAAGTCTGATTAATTGCCTGAACCATCAACGATCTAGCTGTCAGCTGATCGGTTGGTTTTCTGGCATGTCAGAATTTTTTGGTCAGCCGTCTGCGGTTTGAGCAGTTCCACAGTGCTGTAAACCGTATTGAGCTTATTTCAACGTTATTGGGGCATATTTTACAAGTTGTGGCTGAAACTGCCGAAATAAAACTGAACTTCACTGCAGAACTGACAAAACACGCGACAAAAACTTCTCCTGCTCCATATTTACTTACTTTCTGGTCATATTATTGAGCTGCACAAAGCTTTTTGTGAACATTGTTAAAGATGCAGGCATCTTGTTTGACCACTGAAACGTGTAGTGTCAGTTAACACAACATACAAGGTAAATAAAAGGGTCTGCAAAGCTTTAGTGAGTCCCACTGGGATATCTGTTTTTGCTCCCAGTTGTGTTGGTATTGTCTGTAATGGTCTTAAGATTTTACTCCATGTACCGGATTCGACTCCTCGCACCAGACGTTCTGCACCTTCCACTTTCTATGCTCCCCACTGATAAGACATCCTGCCCTGGGTAATAGGTTCCTCACCACTGGTCTCTTATGTTGCTAGTAGGGATGTGCAGAGAGCCCAGTATTTGTATTTGTATCTGTATTTGTTGAGGCAGCAAAATTATTTGTATTTGTAATTTTGAACCCGTTTCTCCTTAAAGGAAAATTATGGGGAATATAAAACAGATCAAACGGACCACAAGGAACACATTTCTGATTTTTAAAAAAAAATTCTACCCCTTAGTGTCAAAGATCTGTAATGTAACATATATGTCACAACGATATTTCCCTAACTTGTTTTATATCAATTTGTTCAATAAATGTGGTCAGAACAGGTTAAATGTAATACAGGACGTCTTATTAAAGCAAACCTACCTTTAGTAACAAAAAAACAAGCTTTTTAAAATTAGCTAGTTCTGTCACATTTGCTGACCAGGTACGCCGCCATTTTGGAAGTGATGTCATGGGTACACAGTAAGGATGTGCAGAGGGTCCATTATTTGTATCTGTATTTGTTGAGGCAGCAAAATTATTTGTATTTGTATTCGAATAAAAGTGGAAAGAGGCTTAAAAATCCTGTTTTTGTTTTTATTACGCTTTTAATTTTAGAAAGTTAAAGTGTTACAATGAGTGTTCATGAAGCTTGTGTCAGTAGTTCAGCTTTATCTCTGGAGAACACCCCCAAATCCGGGAGTGATGTCCAAATTAGGAAATGTGCGTCATGTAGCAGGTGGATGTGACTCCCCTCACTGAGACCTTCTGATAGACGTCACAGCAAAGCAGAGGAGAGACACTGAGATAGCAATGTAACTGACCTGCACGCTGGTATTTGACATGGTTTATTTTTCTTCCTGAAAACAAATCATTTGTATGAAACAAATATTTGTGCTTTGCTGAATAATGTATTTGTATTCGGGCACACCCCTAGTTGCTAGGTAGGTAGGTATGTTATTAAGGTATTTATCTGTATGAATTTGTTACTTGCACACAATGGTCTTTATACTCATTATCACCCAGCAATCAGACATTTTGATGTTTAAAAGCACAGAGGACACTTTTAGCAGGTGCGACAGAAATGGTTCCAACTAGTCGGCTCCATATTCAGACTTTCTCCACAGAATAATTAAAATCACTTCATTCGCCAAGTACAACAAATGATGTGCAGGAATTTGTTATGTTGGCACAGCTGCAAGTAAAGTCAATAAATAAAAAATAAAAAAAAAGCTAACACAGCATTGATACATGCGGTACAACAGGAAGAAATTCAAGAGAGTAATTTATTCACATCGGTTTATACACATCATGTGATTTAGCTGCACTTGCTTTCTCGGTATAACACTGTTGTACCTGCTTAGAAAAATAATGTGTGCCTTCTAAATGATGTTGCCTGTGTTCCTCGGGCTGACTGTAAATGATGGTGATAATATTGTTCCTGTATTAAATCTCATTCATCAGTGCCATTTGCACTTGGATGCTCTTCAAGTGCACAGTCTTCACCTCCTCAACAGTTCAGCCGACTCATTTCTCTCTGTGCTAAACGACTCAAGTACACCAGCAGCTTTCAGCTCAGCGGACTGCAGCACATATGAAGATTCATGACAGTGTGACGAGTAAAATTCTACTCTTCATTCTTTATCGTTAATTTAAAAGGGTAGGTTCATAATAATTTGAGTGTGTCTTAAAACAACAGTATGAACAGTGAAAGAGGTTTTCCTCACTGTAATCATTCCTCCTCTTCATACTGGCTGTTAAAAGATCCTTCAAATGTGCTTTCAATGTAAGTGATGGAGGCCAAAATCCACATTCGTTTTGTGCAAAAATGCATTTAAAAGTCATATCAAGTGGATATCTGACACATTTACAGTCTTTTTAGCATCAAATTCCCTCTTTGTGTTTCCTCGGACAGTGTTTCCCTGTTGAGCTGCAGGTGGAAGTATAGTAACAAAAAGAGGGACTTTGGCACTAAAAAGACTGTAATGTTGAAAGATATCTACTTGATTTGACTCATGTGGACGTTGAAGCTTCATATTAGCTTCAGATCAACTTTTAAATACATTTTTGCACAGAAGGAGGACTGTGGGTTTTGTCCTCCATCACTTCCATTGTAAGTGCATTATGAAGGGATCTTCTAATGGTCAGTATGAACAGGAGGAGAATCTTCCTTTAATGCCTTTAGGTTACATTTAAATTCAAAACAGGAAACTGGATGTCCTAAAAAACATGTTTATATACTAAATTACTAAACTAATTTGCTTTGGAGGAAATGTCCGTCTAATGTTTTGTACTGTATTTGGTAAAAAAAAAAAAGTGTTATTTCATTTTCATTTTTAAATCCAATGACAAATGAGCAAAAAATATGTTTTTTTTGTTTCAATAGTCAAGATAAGATATAGCTTAAAATTTAATTTGATTTTCTAAACTATAAGAACTCCAAAACTAAAAAAAACAGGCGTTTTTTTTTTTTGTTCTCTGAAACTAGTTGTACTTCTTCTTCCATTTGTAGCGACATGCATATGCAAAATTGATGTTACCACACTCAAACTGGCAGCAAAGCACAGACCAGTACGTCGATAATAAACAAGCAGGGTTGAAAAATATGAAGGTAGTAAAGACTTCCACTGCAAACACCACATTCATGCAGAGACATCAGTACTAATGTTCTGTTTGTATGTAGGAAAAATAAATAAAGGACGTTTTCCAATTTGGTTTTCTTGCAGGTGTCCTTATTTGATGTACAAATGGGAAAAGAAAATTACTATTACTTTTTTTTTTAAAAGAAAGGCACTTTTTTGTCTTCTCTGTGAAAGACAAAATATATCCATTTACTCTGAAGAGAGAAAAGAATTTTTTCTCTGTCATCATTCAGTAACCAACTGGTCCAACAAGTGCTCCTGCAGTTAATGTGCATTTTATCAAACTGCAGGACAAATTCAACACAACAGCAGGAATGCTTTGACACGTTCACTCTGTCAGAGATGTTCATCAGCTGATCCTCCTCCTCCAGCTCTCTCTGTCTTTTTTTATCCACTTCTCCGTCCTGCTCGGCAGGAGGTCCGTGCATCCGTCAGGCGCTGTGTGGGAAACAGTGGGACTGAAGCTTTTTGATTGTTATAATTTTCATCTCACCCCCTCTCACCCCCCCTACCCCCTTCAAGTCTCTCTTCCGTGGCCACCTGCCTTTTTTCTTTTTTTTTCAGCTGCTGATGCCGCTCGCCTCTCAGGGGAGTCAATGGGTTTCATTGGCTCGCCGAATTGTCATGGCAACCGTATACTTGGCAATTTGCTGTACTCCAATGAGACTCACTTTTGTGA
Organism: Thunnus thynnus; assembly: GCF_963924715.1. Classification (NCBI taxonomy): domain Eukaryota; kingdom Metazoa; phylum Chordata; class Actinopteri; order Scombriformes; family Scombridae; genus Thunnus; species Thunnus thynnus. The sequence continues at coordinate 29,591,238 of NC_089528.1, forward strand.
AGACACAAGTGTGAGTCATATTTGTCAGAGGTATATATGTATGTGTGTGTGTGTGTGTGTATGTGTATATATATATATATGTTTACATGATGAATGTGCTGTGGCACCTTGGTGATGCTGCTGCAGAGACAAACTGAAACTGAAAACATGAAAACAACATGATCACCGTTGTTGCTTTAGGCCAGAGTACCAGCATGTGTTTATAACCAGTAATGTAGTCAATGAAAAAGGAGGGTAAAGAATCTTTTAATGTAAAAATGAATTAAGTTTTTACATTAAACAGGTGACTAATGTAAATAAATCAACTTGGGGGGAAAAAAGGAAAATTGTGTGAGTGAGAGAAATTAAAAATATTGGTTTTCTAAACAAGTAATTTAACTCTTGTGCGCTCATTATGCACAACGCTAATGTGTAGGTGTGCAGTTGTGTAGCAAGAGAAACACTTCCAATAAAGGCTGAAGACAGGAGATAGTCTTTAGAGGGAATGCAACTGGAAAATTGTGAAAACGGTATATAAAGTGCACCAAATTCACCAATAGTGGATCAGAAAAAGACTGAGGATTAACTAAAGGCATTGTTAAAATGAATTAGTATTGTAAAAAGATGACAGGATTACGTTAGACTGCTAGTTTAGTTACATTTATCCTCATGCCAGCATCTCCGGTAATGAATAAAGTGAAGGATAAAAGGTAAAGTAAAAGTAAAAGGAGTAAAAGTAGCCTACATAACTTCAGCAGTTAGCACAACGCTAATTTATGAGCAACTTAGAATATTGTATTAGCAACAAATTAGCCTCGGGCAGCTAGCGCAGTGGCTAGGTTAGCAGTTAAGTGATCACAAAAAAACTCAATTAAAATGATAATAAATAGCTGTGTACCTAACACATGAACAAAAGCATTTGTTAGTGAGTGGACTAAGCTAACGAGCTAACGAGCTAACTAGTTTGCTAAATAACATTAAAAAGTTCATCTACTTATCTTCCCATTGAATGAAATGGTGTACAACTAAATGCCAGTGAGTATTAAATAGAGCAATAGAGAGAAAATAAAGAGAAGTACATGCTGTGTATACTGTTTAGACTGCTTGTTACTTAATTGCTACTTTTCAGTACTGCACAGGTTCTGCTGCTGCATTGCACATCTGAGTTATTGTACTACTTCCTACTGCTGGTGACTGTTCATACTGTTCATCACTTTATTGCATCTTCATTGCCATTTTATCTCATTTGTTGTACTATTTTTACCTTATTTATTTTATGGAAGCATATGGAAGTTGCAAACTTAATCTTGTTGTACAGTGACAATAAAGATATTCTATTCTATTTTCAAAATAAATTCAAAATGGCTGACTTCCTGTTGGACTTAGGGTATGGCTCCAAGGGGCTTTGAAATTTTCCAGGGGGCGCCCTCGAGCCATTTTGCCACACCCAAGCCCAAGACCCATATCAGATATTTTGCCTCCTCGGATGCATGTACAAATAAAAAATGCCCAATTACAGTATCTGATTGGAATATTTACTATTTGGAACATAGGAGCAAAGTTTTGTGAGTTTTTGCACATCCTAAAGGCCTCAAATGTGTTTGTTAAAATGAAAATTGACGCATGTATGTATATGTATTCTGTCCAGAATGATGAGAGCAATAATCCCACCAAATTTCATGAACATCCATGCAAATTTTATCCCAACATGGCCTTATGTTTGGGGTCACTGTGGAGCCCACCGGCCACGCCTGAGCCCAGTCACTACAGATCTTTGCAATTTTCGCCAGTTCTGACATCTGTGCCAATTTTCGTGAGTTTTCGAGCATCCCAAGCCCCTCAATGTAATAATAATCAATAGATTCCTCACACTAATGGTCCCTGGCTCTTTCATGCCCAGCCCTAATTAGTTTTTAACTGTGAATCATACAAAGATTGAGCCCCAGATTATAAATATAGACCTGCAAATGTGCATGATACATCCCCTTTAAGTTTCAAAAACTGCTTGTCCACTGATTTATATTTCACAGTTTGTTAGAAGAAGGAAGAATTACACACAATTTGTGGCACTGTGACAGTTTCACATCAGTCGATTAAACTGTGTTCTGTGTGTGGATGAAGTTTTCACATCCAACTAAAGAAGCCTTGTATCAGTCTCAATCGCTGACTTAAATATGGCTCCATTAGGGTTTATGGTTCTGTTTATGTGAATGTGTTTACTCACATACACATGCCAGAGTTTACAGATGAACATTTAAGACGCAGTAAATGCAACTGCTTTTCTGCTCTGGTGGCTTTAGCTGGCACACAGTACAGTCTCCCCGCTGAGGACGCCCATCACAACATTTTTAGAACAAGCAAAAGAGAGAGAGAGAGAGAGAGAGAGAGAGAGAGAGAGAGAAAGCATTCATTTTTGGCTTGTTCGGCTCAACAAGCTTCAATTTGTCTCCCACTTAGAGACCAATCGACTCACTCAGCCCTTCGCCCTTGAGACCTGCGAGCAGTTTGGATTAGAAAATGGAGCTCTGCTAAACAGTACTCAGCAGTGTGTGTGAGGTCCTCGGCTGGACGTCCACTACAGTTACACAACGCAGAGACGAGGATGATGGCGCACAAACACCCAGACAGGCTTGAAACCCCAAATTACCGACCTGAAAATTGCTGTGGTCAGTAATGTTAATTCGTGTAGGGAGGTTAATGTTCTTCTGTACCTGATATAGATCATTCAAGTATGAAAAATGACTGTTTACTCAAAACTAAATCATCATCATCATCATTGCACATTATCATTTCATACACAGTTATTAAAAAAATATTGATTATAGGCACTTTAAAAGGATAAGTTCACAATTTTTCACGTCTGTCTTTAAACAACAGGCAGAGGTTTTCCTCGCTGTAATCATTCCTGATGTTCATACTGGCTGTTAAAAGATCCCCTTCAATGTAAGCAATGGGGGCCTGAGTTAGTCATATCAAGTGGATATCTGACACATTTACAGTCTTTTTAGCATCAAATTCCCTCTTTGTGTTTCCCTGTTGAGTATAGTAACAAAAAGAGGAACTTTGGCACTAAAAAGACTGTAACATTGAAAGATATCTACTTGATTTGACTCATTTTTATATTAGCTTCAGATAAACTTTTAAGACTAGAACCTCTATGGGGTAAAATTTACCCATGACGGTTTTTAAACTGTATGTTATGTTTTAATAAAATATTCATGTCCCCCAGACTTTTCTTAAAATAACGTTGTAAAACACCCCCTATTGATAAAAATAGTGAAGCTAAATCCAGATGAACATTTATACCTATAACTACCACCAGATAAAATTTACCTGTATATGAAATGCATTTATTTCCCTGCTGTTTCTGTTTAATCCTTCTAAGTAGGCAACGGCATTCACCGGAGTGTCTGATCTGACAACTATGTCAAGTCATAACTAAATTATAAAAAGAGCAGAAGAGATCGACCTGCAATAAAACCTTCACCGAGTGCCTGAAGTGCAGGAAAGCTGTCTGTAGAAAATGCACAGTGACGGTGTTGAATGTTTGCTCAAAGTGTGTTTGAGGGACACGTCGTGTTCAAATGACAAAGATTTATTCTACTGACAAATGTTCATTGTGTGTAAAACTTATTTTTAGTTCATTGATTATTCATTCATTTTTGTTTTGCCATGTTACTGTTTATTGTTTATAGGTTTTTTCATGAATGACACATCAAAAGAGAAATATAGGCCTATTTGTGTTATGAAAACAGCTTCAACGGTTACCTCAACTTTCTTGGTGATGTTCTCTTACCCACGTTGCAACGTCAAGTGCGGACGTTGTTTATTGTTATTATTATGGCTCATTATTGTCCATTTTAGGATATTTAGGCTAATTTGGTCATTTTAAATAACACGGGTTATCGCATTATGTGATGAATGTTGCTTTATAATAATATCACACCACTCAAATATACAAATATTTCCTTCTAACAGCTGAAATACAACAAGCACGGATGCGATGCGTCACATAGGCGGGGTGGAGCGGGGTTTTCTAACTGCTACGCAGACGCCGTCTCCGTCACTGCCTCCATATTAAGTTTTGCCATATTGAGATAATCCAGTTGATTATGCAGAGTTTGGAAGCCTATGCTATAATAACTGGTACTGAATTAATTAACTAGATCATTTTAACTACTTTATTTTAATGTGAAATGTAAAAAAAACTCACATGATTGCACTGCTTTGTTGCATTGTCTCTGGTGCAATTTATTTTAATCATTTCTAAACAGTTTGCCCTCATTTTTCACACAGTTCTATATAGTTTTTATGTGTTGGAGGGCTGCATAGCTGCATGTAGAGAAAAAAAAAAATAGACCAGCTGCATAAAAATAGAGATGAGCGGCGTGATGCCCACATGTCTTCTGTGGTCAGTGTAGCAGCTTCAGCTGATTATAATGTATGCACTCTGCTGCGGCCATGCTGCGCCCTGAGTCCGTGACTGGCGTATTTTGGCCGTGATACCCATTCTCAGTGTCATTTAAGACTGATTTATACTGACAGAGATTTAAACTGACAGCCATGCAAAGCGATTAGGGCTCTTAAATATACTGAGATTATAAAACAACAGGACCAAAACACAGGTGATGATTAAACAAACTGATTGTGTGACTTTAGACATTCCTTAGTGAAGACAATGAATTAATACAATGATAGAGAACATTGTTTAGTATTAGACACATGGTAGCCAGGAGTGGGTTAATTTCATCCCCTGGCAGTCTTAGGTATATAGCGACCCCTGGCGGTTGCAGTGTTAAATACATTTTTGCACTGTGGATTTTTGCCCCCATCACTTACATTGTAAGTGCATTATGAAGGGATCCTCTAATAGCCAGTATGAACAGGAGGAATGATTACAGCAAGAAAAACCTATTTCAATATTCATTTGTGCACCTGATTGTTCTTTTAAGATAGACTTGAAAAATTGTGAACCCATCCTTTAAGTCAAGGAATTAATCCAATATTCAATGTGAGTAAAGTGTCAGGAGTTCAGCTTATTCCAAGACTGACATTGATCCACTCCTGTATGGACATAAAATACTAATGAAAATATTGAAGTAAAGGGTTTTTTTTATGTGAATCAGCAAAAACCAAACCATGAACCTTCTGTGAGAAAATACAAGGTCTGACTGGGATTTAAGGAACAGAGGCCAGCTGGGAAAAGGTGCAGAGTTGCAGCTATCTATTGTCACCCCCCAGAGCTACGTTGCTAGTGTGGCTAAAAACATAGACGAATACTGAGACATTCTCTGTTCGGGGCAGCGTTCAGAGGCAGGCTTGTCACATTCAGTTAAGTGTGTATGAGACAGCGGCTGCGTGTGTGTGTGTGTGTGTGTGTGTGTGTGTGTGTGTGTTTGTGTGTGTGTAGGGGGTGACATTTGAGACTGTTCCTTGGATGTGGGTTGAGCCCCGATAAGCCAAACACCATCACCCCCTCCTCCAGCCAGTCTAGCAGCTTGTCCTTCCCCAGGGCCCCGTGTCTGCCATGTCAATCCAAGTCTGGGTACACATTGGATCATCCCCCCCCCCCCACCCACACACATATACACACACACACACACACACACACACATACACCCCAACAGTATATAGAGCCGTTCAGACAAGCACTCAGTGGATACTACAAGATTTTACTAATAAGAACTTAATCAGAAACAACACCAAAATGTTTCATCTCCATCAGAGTCGACCAGCCTCGTTCATAGAAGTGGGTTAAACTTTCATAAGCAGTTCAATGGATGATGTGTCATGTAAACACTTTGTGATTACTTTCTATTTTTGAGAATATCTATCCTCATCCCGTACATGCTCGTCCGCTTGAGTTAAGACAAAATCGCAGCTGCAGTTCCGCTGCAAAATCAAAGATGACTGTGCACGTTCAAAATGAAGATATCCAGTGCTGAACATGCAGGAGGAATCAGACTGAACCTGAGGTAAGTGGGAAAATATTAACCATGAAACCAGTACATTGCTCTTATTTTTCTTCAGTTCTTCTTGCAATGACAAGCTTGCAAAGTATTTGTGCTAATACGCTCGGAAAAAATGATGAAAATCATAGAAAAACAGAAATGTAAAAACAGTAAGCTGCTGTTTTACTAGGAGTTATATGTTGGATCTATATCTTCAGTTTAGTGTTTCTGGCTACAGCTGAAGTTACCACAGATGGTGGATGAGCACAGGTTTTCATCTCTGTAGTTAGTTTGACTGAAATATCACAATTAAAATATATAAATAATATTTCACTCACTACTTACAAGCGCAGTGACTTCAAACCTGGCAACCTCACTTTGATGACAGGACTTAGATTCAAGAAACAACAAATCGCTTTTTACATTTCTATGTACAAACTGACCAAATAACATACACATGTGTTAATTAGTGAGCTTTAGAGGTGTCAGTAGGTGTGTTTTTCACTTTGGACGGAGCTAAGCTAGGTGTTTTCCTCTTCTTCCAGTCTTTATGCTAAGCTAGGCTAACCACATCCTGAGTCCTGCTCTTTACTAAAAAGGAAACAACCACTAATTACAATTTGGATTTTATTTTTGCAGTTCTGTCAATAATGAAAACACCGAACTCATCAGAGTCACTGAGATTCCTGAACGAAGTGACTGACTGACTGGCTGAAAACAGGTTCAACATGTCACTGAACAGGCAACATGATGAGACTGATATATATCTACTCATATCAAGTTTACAAAGAATTCATTTATATTTACAGATGAGAAACTATTCCTTTAAAATGATCTACTTAAAAATGATGAGCACATTTGAGCACCACTGAAAGCATTGTGATGTACTAGTGCACAAGTTGAAAAAGCCTGCTTTAGTAGTTTTAGTTCAGTAGCTGCTTGGAAATTTAAGAAAGTAATCCTCACCTCTGCTAGTTTAGCAATACCAGTATTCATATTGTATATACAGCTGTGTTTAATAGCTAATTGTCAACATTTAATTGCTCTACAAAGCCATGATGAACCCACACAGGTGTTCTCTCTTACATGATTAGACTTCACAGCACCGTGTTGTCCTGTATAGACTACGCTTGATTGACATCCACGCAACCTTCCTATTGACTCGTTGCACCTGTTACACCTGGAGGACCTCATGTAATATCCAGGAATCTGTTCCAGAAAGCAGGTTTAAGCTCCACTGAGATGAGAATTAAAATATTCAGCAAGCCGAAAGAGAAAAAGCCAAAAGTCTCCCCAGGAGGATGCTGGGGAGTTGAAGGTGATGCAAAGATACTGCGTGAGCTGAATCTGATTCAAAAATCCTCCTCGGAGTCATAACTCAGTCAAACCTGAACACACAGACATGAGACACATATTGATATCATTCAGTGTGACTTACACTTCCTGAGGATATCATTATCTCTGATGTACATCACCAGTAAACCTCCATAAATCCACTTAGAAACCAGAGAGAAAAGAAGCTGCAGAACTTACCTGAGAATCATCAGATTTTTAAGTTCTCTTCAGTATCCAAGTAATCCAGTGATAGTCGTCTGTACGTCCATGACTACACTGCAAACAGGAGCTGCTAACAGCTAATTTAGCATACTTTTAATGGGGCTAATTTGTAAACAAAATATAGGCTAAAACGGGGCTGAAAGAGAACAGCAGTACCTGCCTGTAGCATCACAACAACCCGTTCGATGAGCTTTTATGCTCTCCTGATGCTTTTAATTTTTTTTTTCTTTCGTCATATTGGTTCCCAAATAGGCCGATATGTTGGTGCTAGCATGTTTCCATCTGTCAGATCAGCAGAAACCTTTTTTTTATAGTAGAAGGAAAAGCAGCTCAAAACTCAGAGATCCACTTTAAAATACAAGGACGTCACTCTGGAATTAAAATTAGTTTAGGCTCATAGTTTGTTTCCTGCTTTCTGTAACAGGCCCCACAGTTGCTTCCAATTATAATTCCAGTATGATAAATGTGGATTTTTCTAACCAAGATGCTCACCTGACTCTCTGAACATTGTTGGTTGTTAAAAAGTGTTGAGGGATTCATTCCAAAACCTTAACTTGTGGATTCAGAGTCAGTAAAATAAGAGTTATTTTCAATCGCCCCTTGTTGCAGTAGGCAGAAAGATTACAGCGTCCTCTCGCTTTTGTTCATTATATTTTCATGGGTGTAATGGTTGCTTAGCAACAACAGCAGTATTTCTGTGTCTGAGGAACACAGAGAGAAACTACAGACACGCTGAGTGGGTTTTGATTAGAAAAGAATAAATCTTTGATCTACTCTGCTCTACTGCTTTAAAAAAAACAAAAAAAACATAGGACCCTTAGTTTGCAATGTGAAATTTGTTTTTATTAGCAGACGTGAACTTCCTGCTTCATACGAGTTAAACTAATAATAGAGGCGGCTCATATCACCATGTTGGAAGAGTGACAGCAAAACTAACAGACTGGCTGACTGAGCTTTTATTCTGTTTCATGATACTTTCTAGTTTTGGCGTAATGTTTTGCCTGTAGAGATGTGTGTTGGTCACTTTACAGAGTGAAATAGACTGTTGAACTAGTTTGTTTGTTAATTGTGTTTTTTCTTAAGTTGCAGTGTGTTGAGTTTTCTTTACATGCATCATACACTAATACAGAAATCTTAGCAAATCATGTAGGACAAAGACAAAAAGCTAAGGATTATTATACAGATTATTACAGTATGTACAGGTATTACAATGCAGTTTTATATTGAATATTATGAATAATTCCAGGTTTGTAAATAATGTTAAGCATGTGCAGGCCTGGATGTTAAAGTTTAAAGTAGAAAAAGAGATTTAACTCTAGGGGAGAAGAAATTCAATGTGAGTGGAGTAAAGAGTTGTTAGAGACAAACAATGGGAAGAAGGAATATCTGTAGAAAACTTTATTTAATTTCAGCGGTCAACAATTAGGTTCAATTCAATAGAATTGAATAGAAAAGAATGTGTGGGTGGCTAATAGCTAACAGCAGCTCATGTTAAAAGATAATTCTGGTGATTTTCTATATTTTTCTTCTTGTCAACAAATCTCATGTTTGGATCCAAACCAACAATGAACTGATCTACTTACAAGTATTGTGTGTGTATCTAAAAGCCTGATATATCTTATTCCTCTGTGCCGTAGACCTCCTTTGTTGTCCAAAAACTATTAAAAACAGATCATTGAGCCACACCGCTGAATTTGGTTGCATCGTCCCCGAAAACAGCGGCTACTGTAGTTTAGAAATGTAAAAACATCGATAAGATATTAACCCTAAGGAGTGAGGTTCCTAGAACGGCAGACACCAATGCGCATGCGTGTAAATGTGGCTCCAGAGCTTTGCTAGCTTGCTGTGCTACATAACACGACCTCTTGACTTTGTACTACACACTACACTACTTACAGAAGTTCAGTGTGCAGTGGCGTCATCCTGTGGGTCAATATCTTATCGCTGGTTTTACTCTTTGGAGCCGTTTTTCAAACAAACTACAGTAACCACCATCTTCAGGGTGAAGGAACATGTCACCCACTGCAGCGGTGCGGCTCATTGAGTTTTTTTTAATAGTTTTTGGACAACAACAGAGGTCTACAGCACAGAGGAATAAGATATATCTGACTTTGGATACATACACAATACTTGTAAGTAGACCAAGTCATTGGTTTGGCTCCAAACATGAGATTTGATGACAGTAAGAAAAATATAGAAAATCACCAGACATATCCTTTAATACTCATCTGGTATAAAATGACTCATAAACATGAACATGTGTAACACTACAAGAATAGAAATAGTAATTCATGACTTATCCACACAACAGTAGAACGCTTCATGACTTCAAAGTGCTGTAATTGACACAAATTTGTTCTGCTGAAATCAGCCAAGTTATTCATCTGGTAAATATATAAGAGGTTATGAGGTCATATCTATTGGGATTTATGCGAGCCTTGTGTTTACATCATTATCTACTGTAGATTTATGAAGAGTCATCGAAAAGATATGATGTCATCTATGAGGGGGAAACATTTTTGTTTTTTGTTGGTAGGCCAGATTTGGTCCATGGGCCACTATTTGCCTACCACTGCCTTTGACAACATGTTGGCTTGAGCTGACAAACTATTATTTGTCCTAGAATGGCTGCTGTAAAGAGGACTTTTTTTTCCTTCAAGTGGTAATACTATAAGAATAGAATTTTTCATCCAACACTTTTGATTTTCTGGTGTTCATTGAGCATCAGTGTCGCTAGCATAACTGTAGACTTTTAGTCTACAGCTACGCCTCCATTTGATTGCAATCTTATTTATATCCTTTGCTTCATGTCTGCTGCACTGACCCACTTTCTCCTCAGGGATCAATAAAGTTCATTTTATTGTATCTTATCTTAGATCAGAGAGAGTATCAGCGGTGCTGTGAGTGCTGTGTATTTAAGGAGGGTGGATCGATGTCGGGCTAAGTGGCGTCTGATTTGTGTCGTAAAAGACATGTTGGACAGATCAGACAAGCAGAACCTGTTTCCTCAGATGCCAGACTGTTAGAAGATTCGGGGCTTGGATCGCTGTCTTTAAATGAAAGCTGACCAAAGTAGTTTTCTGACTCTTTTTTTATCTGTGAACCTGAAGAGGATTTAATCTTTTCAATGTCACAGCTGCAGTAAGTTGCTGTGAAGCATTACCTGAATGCCAGGATGAACATACGTCTTATCTGTCATATGTAAACTCAACCAGCTGTGCAGCAACAGACTGTTGTATAAGCTGATACTGTGATCTAGCTGCTCACAATAAATGCATTTTTAAATTGAAAAACCAAATGGTAACAATATGAAGGAGCAGAGGTCACTGTAATTAATAGAATAAATATTTCTGTGATGCTGCAATGATCATGGACAATGGAGAAGTGCTGGGTTGAAAATGTTTGCCACTGTGAAGCATTTTTCAAACAAAAATGTCTCATTTACATTAACACCATGCAAAAGATTCAGAAAGAAGCTGTAACGCAACAATAATAGAAACATTATCCAGTTTATAAAAGCTCTTCTATCAGCTGCTTTAAACGCTCGCTGTCCGTTGGCTCCTTCCTGCCACACAGAAAGTGACTTTTTTGGGAGACACAAACGTGTGACATGTAACATTTACAGTAACACTTTATAATAAGGGTAAATAACATATACTTAAGTAATGCTAATACATGACTCATGACAATTTAGTGCAGGATGTTCCTTGTGCTCACCATTAACAAATGATCAAGTCACGATGACGTAATGGATTCATGGATGTTGTTACAAGTTGGCTCCTGCTTGCAACAAAAGAGGAAACTCACACAATCATCAACTGGGAGGTTTTTATTTGGCCAAACTATAAAGTAACATAACCATCAAGCAAACATGATCAGTTATATCAGTGGTGCCAGGAGTGTGTGGATGAGTGTATCATGTGGTATGTGTAAAGTAAGAATCAAAAAATAAAGGAAAAATGGCGTGCTGGAGTGTCCCCAGGGTGAAGCATGGGGATAGAGAGGGAACCAGTGCAGGTCTGGCAGCCATCTTAAATAGAGGTAAGCCAGGCTGTATAACGTGTGCCCCATCTCCTCTGACGATCCTGCCCTTCACTCCACCTCCAAGCAACCTGTAACACAAGCCAACATAAGTAACAGACACAGACCAAACAGAGGGTAACCTCAGGGTCGTCGGATCCCCCCCCGCATCAGCCATTACATTTTCAGAACCTTTAAGGTGCCGAATATCCAGATGGAACGGCTGTAAGAACAGGCACCATCTCATCAAATGCTGATTTGGGTTCTGTAAGGAATGTAGAAATGTAAGAGGATTGTGATCTGTGTACACCACTAAAGGCCTACACCCACTACCTATGTATACCTCAAAGTGCTGCAATGCCCAAATTGATGCAAGTGCCTCCTTCTCTACAATTGAATAGTTCAACTGGTAGGAGTTAAACTTACGAGAGAAGTAACTGACTGGCCTCTCAATACCAGATGCATCCTGTTGCAGCAGCACAGCATCGGCACCTGTATTGCTGGCATCCACCTTGAGCTAAAATGGCTCCTCCAGATGTGGGGCAGCAAGCACTGGAGCACATGTCAGAAGAGCTTTAACATCATCAAAAGCTTTCTGGCAACGGTCGGACCAATGGAACTTTACCTCTGGGCTCACCAGATCGGTCAAAGGAGCAACTACTGTTGAGAAATTTTCACAAAATGCTCGGTAATAACCCACCATTCCAAGAAATCGGGTGAGCTCCCTCTTTGTAGAGGGAGGAGGAAACTTCTCAATAGCCTCTACTTTTGCCCTTACTGGATGCACTGTTCCCTGCCCAACCACCTTGCCCAGGTATGTCACAGTGGCCTTAGCAAACTCACACTTAACAAGTTCACCGTTAAGTTTGCCTAGGCTAGGCGATCAAACAGGGCCTGAATGCGTTGCAAATGTTCTATCCATGTGTCACTATAGACCACTACATCGTCTAAATACATAGCACACCCTAGCAGCCCAGAAACCACCCTATTCATTAGGTGCTGGAAAGTGGTAGGCGCGTTCCTCAAGCCAAATGGCATGACCGTGTACGAGTACAACCCTGAAGGTGTAATAAAGGATGCAATGTCTCTAGCCCGTGGTGTCAGGAGTACCTGCCAGTAACCTTTAAGGAGATCAAATTTAATTACAAACTTTGCAGAACCAACCTGATCCACGCAATCCTCCATACAAGGAAGGGGATACCTGTCTGGCTTGGTTATGGCATTCACTTTGCGAAAGTCAGTACAAGGTCTAAATGTACTATCTGGCTTTGCAACTAACAAACACGGGGAGGCCCAGCTAGAATGTGAAGGTTCTGCAATGCCATTTTGTAACAGGTACTTAACCTCTACCTCTAACTGCTCGCGTTTTCCAGGTGAAGTTCTAATGAAACGCTGCCTTATAGGCGCAGCATCCCCCACATCAATATCATGTTCCACCAGATGTGTCCGTGTGGGAACATCTGAAAAGAGGATGGGTGGGTACGACCTGATCAAAAAACACAACTCAACTAATTTAAACTGCGGCAAATGTCCCAGCAACAGTTCAAGTTTATCCAAACACTCTGAATTTCAACCGACCCTGTGTCATACCGTCAGTGACCTCAAGTTCATAAACCTTGGTTTACACTAGGGACTGGGCCGTTCCCTCTGCCACAGTCGCCGGTTTAACCCCTTCTCCAGTTCCTGAAGGAGAAGCACGAGAAAAATAAGGCTTTAACAGGTTTATATGATACAACTGGGTAGACTTCCTCCTATCAGGGGCAGAGATTACAAACTGCCACCAATGGCAATGGGGCTAACACTTGATCACCAGGGCTAAAAATGCGTGATTCTGTTCACCTGTCATATAACCTTTTCATTTTTTTTTTTGATTAGCCTCCAAGTTTTTCCTGGCCACACTCACAGCTTCAAAAAGTCACCTCTTAAAACCATTAACATAATCCAGCAAGTTGGTTGGGGGGTCTGGTAACTCCCAGTCCTCCTGTAGTACTGCCAGCAGGCCTCTGACATGGTGTCCAAAAACCAGATCATTTGGACTGAAACCTGTACTAGACTGGACCACTTCCCTGGCAGCCAACAACTAGGATGACCTTTCTTCCCAATCATGACTCAACTCAATACAGTATGACCATAACAGGGATTTGAGGGTTTGATGGAACCTCTCAAGAGCCCCCTGGCTTTGTGGATGGTAAGCACTAGAGGTGGCATGTTTCACATGGAGTTGCTTAAGAATCTCTCCAAATATCTGTGAGGTAAAAATTTATACCCCGGTCAGTTTGAATGACCTTAGAAATACCAAAGATGGAAATAAACTGACTCAAAGCCTTCACCACAGATTTAGCTGTGATGTTCCGCCGAGGATATGCGGCAGGATACCGTGTTGACTGACACATCGCTGTCAGCAGACGAGAGCTTCCAGCCTCGGACTTGAGCAATGGGCCGACACAGTCGATCAGCACATGCTCAAAAGGGGAGGACACTGCAAGAATAGGAAACAAAGGAACAGGTTTAATGGTTTGATTAGGTTGACCCGTTAACTGACATGTGTGACAAGTTTTAATGTGTGCAGAAATGTCCCTTTTCAACCGAGGCCAGTAAAAATACCGCAGCACTCGGTTGTAAGTCTTCTGCACTCCCACGTGACCTGCAACACCATCACGGGCTGTTTGCAACACTTTCTCTCAGCTTGGCTGGTATCACAATTTGAAATATTGCTTCTCCAGCAAAGTTTTCCCCTTGACGCAACCATTTTCTTACCAACACCCCTTCTTGTAGGAAATACCCATGGGCTGCACTGGTCATTTCACGGGCAGGATGAACCTGAGACAGGAGCTCCCGCGAGGCAGGATCTTCTTGCTGCTGCTGCTTCGCCAAGTCACTACGAGAGACAGACAAGGGAAAAGCAGACAGCGAAATCGCTACATCCCCCTAACTTCAGCCTCCTGTAAAACCAGGGCTCTAAAGGTCTGGGCAAAACCTGGGCTCTAAAGTTCTGGGCACGTGCAGGCTGGAAATACCTCTGTTAAATTCTGCTCTAGGTCAGCAAGGTTCTTCACTAATTGTTTAGAGGAAACCACTGGTAAGGGAGGCACATCAGGCCATACTTTGGCCCCGGCTAGATCGTTCCCCAAAATAACTGCCACTCCTGGGACAGGCAGCGAAGGCTGTACTCCCATGGCCACCACCCCCTGCACCAAGTCAGAAAACAAAACCAGCCGATGCAAAGGAGCAGACAACAGTTGCATGCCCATTCCCCTAAACAGCACACACTTCCCGGTGTCAGTTACTGAAGAAAAGGAAAGAACAGACTCGACAATGTAAGACTCTAAAGCACCTGTGTCTCTCAGAATCTTAACAGAGACTTTCTTGTCACTTCCTGGTAAAGACACACAACCCTCACGTATGTAAGGTAAGTAACCTGGATCACATTCTTCTGAACCCAAAGAAGGCTATGGCTGCAACTCTGGCTGATCTGGACTTAAACCAGGAAATGCAGCAGCAACTGGTTTTGGGTTAGTATGGAATTTGACAGCAGCTATAACCTCATCTCTACCAACCTGATGGGCAGGAGCAGCTAGAGTGGTAGACTTAGGTCTTGTTTTTTGCTTTAAGTACTGGACATTCATTTTTGAATTGACCTCTACCCAGACAAGAGTTACAAGTTCAGTTCAAATCACCACCCCTCTAGCCATTCGAGGGCCCTGGCACTGGACGCTGCACCTCACCTCCCACTTTCTCAGGCCGGCCAATAAAGTTTTCCCTGTGCCCCCCGTCATTCCTTGCCCCTGCATATACCTTATGAGTCAAGGTGTACTCATCAGCTAACACCGCAGCCTCTGTCACCCTCTTAACCTGCTGCTCATTCAGGTATGTGGTAACACATTCAGGAAGGATATCTTTGAATTGCTCTAACAGAACCAATTCCTTCAGATCATCCATACTCGCTACATCAGAAGCTGTAACCCATTGATTGAACTGTGAGGTCATCTCACGAACAAGTTATACATATTTCTGCCCATCTGCCTTCCTTAACTTCCTGAACTGCTGACGATAAGCCTCAGGCACTCATTCATAAGCTTTTAACACCGCAGACTTAATCTTCATATAGTCCTCATCGTCAGCTATGCTTAGTGCAGAGAAGGCTTCTTGAGCCCTACCCATAAGCACACAATATAAGAGCAGTGTCTTCTCTAAATCAGACCACTGTCGCGCTTGGCTAAACTGTAGTAGTACTAGTAGTACTAGTACCAAAATGACCACACTACAAACCTGCTGTTCAACCCAAACAGACCCAATATGGTATGCAGCCATCAACAGCCACTCAATCACCATAAATAAGTCCTTTAACCTCTGGAGTACCTCTCCCCTAGTTATCTGCCTACCCAACACTACCTTCCCTTTCTCAACCCTGGTCTTCATGCATGCCACGACAGGTGTTTTAAACACAAAACCCGATGACCTGGTAAAGCCCCAGCTATGCTGTTACTCACCCAGACGGCCATGGACGTGTACCCAAGACACGATGTCAAATCGTGTTATGCACAAAAATAACAAACTAAAATAATAAACCAACAAGCCCCCATGGGGACAATGTTACTTATTCCCAAGGTAACTCCCAAGGTATCAGCCCTCTATGCCCTACACCAGGCTCAATGGTTTACTTAACCCAGCTTCCACAAATTTCCACACATTTCTGGCTTGTACACCCCAAGGCACTACAATTCTTTACCAACCAACACCCAATTGTTTTGTGGAATTTCCTCTTGGTAGTGCCTAATTAACTAGTCCAATTACAACAACTAACAGCCAATGCCCCTACTAGAGATATGATTACAGAAAATACCCCTTTAAACCACACACACACAGCCATCTTAAAAGGGGTAGGGGCAGGTAGGCACCAAAACCAACACTAACTAGTCCAGGAATACCATACTTCAAGAAGAAGAGAGCAAAAAATAACACTCCCCAAATCCTGGACGAGCCCCCATTTGTTACAAGTTGGCTCCTTCTTGCAACAAAAGAGGAAACTCACACAAACATCAACTGGGAAGTTTTTATTTGGCCAAACTATAAATTAACATAACTGTCAAGCAAACATGGAAACCAGTTATATCAATGGTGCCAGGAGTGTGTGGATGAATGTATCATGTGGTATGTGTAAAGTAAGAATCACAAAATAAAGGAAAAATGGCGAGCTGGAGTGTCCCCAGGGTGAAGCATGGGGATAGAGAGAGAACCAGAGCAGGTCTGGCAGCCATCTTAAATAGAGGTAAGTTGTACAAGGTGTGCCCCGTCTCCTCTGATGATCCTGCCCTTCACTCCACCTCCAAGCAACCTGTAACACAAGCCAACATAAGTAACAGACACAGACCAAACAGAGGGTAACCCCAGCGTCGTCACAATGTTAATTCACAGTTGCCACATATGTTAACTGATATACCACCAAATCAGCTGGATTCCAGTTTCATACTAAAAGGCATTTCAGACCTATTAATTTGATCTTTATAGGTGTGTTTCCATCCACCTGTTTTATTCGCATTTTCAATTTGCACTTGAAAAAAAAAACCTGATTGGAAATGCAGAAAATAAAAATAAAATCTCACCATATTGTTGAAAAAGTTTTCATGCTGAGGTGGAAATGTTGGTGTATCAATAAAAGAAAAATGAGACAAAGTGCAATAGAAACAGACTTCTGACGCAGAAAAATAACAACATACATGAAGCATGTGACTTAAATGTCCACAAAAACATCAGATCTGTGTGGAGCGACGAGGAAACTATAATGCTTTTTAAATAATTACATAAAATAAACATAAACATGGGAAGACTAAAAAGGCACTATAGTAGCGATGTGCAGAGAGCCCAGTATTTGTATTTATATCTGTATTTGTTGAGGCAGCAAAATTATTTGTATTTGTATTTAAATAAAAGTGGAAAGAGGCTTAAAAATCCTATTTTTGTTTTTATTACACTTTTAATTTTAGAAAATTAAAGTGTTACAATAAGTGTTTGTGAATCAACTACTTTACAAAGGAGGTCCCCACACTGGGCCTCGACCTGGAGTCTCCCGGATCATAGACGACTGCGCTGACCTGTGTGCTGGTATTTGACATGTTTTGGTTTTTTTTTCTTCCCAAAAACAAATAAAATATTTGTATGAAACAAATATTTGTAAAAAAAAAAAACACTATTTGTGCTTTGCCAAATAATGTATTTGTGTTCAGGCACACCCCTACACTACATAGATGCAGCCCATTAATAACATCCAGCCATCTTCATCCATCAGGGCTTCCTGAAGCCACTTCAGTATCTCAAACACCCGGTGGAAGTATCTGGTGGATCTCAGCTCACTCCAGAGCTCCAGTGTTCCGGTTTATTTTACACTAATTTTTGTTTGTTCTACCAGCTACTGCAATTCAGTTTACCATGGTGTGTTTGTGTTGTTTTCATGAGAAAGTTTCTCTTTGCGAAGATGCTTTTGTGTGAAAAATTGTCTTGACACTGATCAATAAAAGATCCTTTACTGATGTGATAAGAAGTCATTACAGTCTCCAGTTTAATTGCAGAACCAAATAATCTGATGAATTCATGTCCTATGGGATTCAGAGCTGCAACAACATTATTTACTTTTCATATTTTTTGTAAATCTAACATTAGAATATAGCTTCTGGTTAATTCTTTAAAGAGTTCATAATTTAAAATACTATAAAGACTTATGCTGAACATTATTTGATTACATTTTGGAAAACAGCAATATTTTACAACATTGTTGTGTTCATTCTTTATCTCCTGTTTTTGAAATGTTGTATTTAAGAAAAAGTTGAACTGAGCCAGATTTTATAATACATGAAAAAAGCAGCAACACACATGCGAGAGAAAACTATCACGTTATGTCAAAACAACAAAATTATACAGTTAAGGGGCTTGATGGAAAAACTCAGCTGGATTTTAGGAGAATACAAGAATTCAGAGAAACAGGGAGTCATCTGTAGATCTCTCCTAAATTCCCAAGATTACTTTGACACCAGAAAGCAGGTGACCAGTGTTTTCAAATGAGACGTGAGCTTCATTGCATAAAAAAGGGTTAAACACACAGTATCTCTCTCAAACTGCTCCTCTTCCTGGAATGAATCATAGCTTGATAACTCCTCCCTCTTCTTCCTGCTCTCAAACACAACAAGCTCCAGTCTGTCCACATATTTCCTTGTTCCCTCCCCTTCAGATCTACAGTTTGAAGATGGGTGTAACCAACATGTAAAAGAGCTGCAGCCTCCATTCACTGCAGAAACACATGCTGTTTAGATCAGAGCTCAAACTAGTTCAACTTCTCAGAGAGTGAAACTCGGACAGTCGTTGCCACTGAGAGGTGAAATGGCGCAGCAAGGAGCTCAGCTGGACGGAGCAAAATTCTGCTGTTCCATCTGTCTGGATCTACTGAAGGATCCGGTGACTATTCCCTGTGGACACAGCTACTGCATGAGCTGTATTAAAGGTTTCTGGAATGAAGAGGATGAGAAGAAAATCTGCAGCTGCCCTCAGTGCAGACAGGCCTTCACACCGAGGCCTGTCCTGGTGAAAAACACCATGTTAGCAGATATAGTGGAGGAGCTGAAGAAGACTGGACTCCAAGCTGCTCCTGCTGATCACTGCTATGCTGGACCTGAAGATGTGGTCTGTGATGTCTGCACTGGGAGGAAACTGAAAGCTCTCAAGTCCTGTCTGGTATGTCTCGCCTCTTACTGTGAGAAACACCTTCAGCGTCACTATGATGTAGCTCCATTAAAGAAACACAAGCTGGTCGACCCCTCCAAGAAGCTCCAGGAGAACATCTGCTCTCGTCATGATGAGGTGATGAAGATGTTCTGCCGGACTGATCAGCAGAGTATCTGTTATCTCTGCTCTGTGGATGAACATAAAGGCCACGACACAGTCTCAGCTGCAGCAGAAAGGACTGAGAGGCAGACAGAGCTTGAGGTGAGTCGACAAAACATCCAGCAGAGCATCCAGGACAGAGAGAAAGATGTGAAGCTGCTTCAACAGGAGGTGGAGGCCGTCAGTCGCTCTGCTGATAAAGCAGTGGAGGACAGTGAGAAGATCTTCACTGAGCTGATCCGTCTCATCCAGAAAAGAAGCTCTGATGTGAAGCAGCAGATCAGATCCCAGCAGGAAACTGAAGTGAGTCGAGTCAAAGAGCTTCAGGAGAAGCTGGAGCAGGAGATCACTGAGCTGAAGAGGAAAGATGCTGAACTGAAGAAGCTCTCACACACAGAGGATCACAACCAGCTTCTACACAACTACCCCTCACTGTCACAACTCAGTGAACCTACAGACTCATCCAGCATTAATATCCGTCCTCTGAGCTACTTTGAGGATGTGACAGCAGCTGTGTCAGAGCTCAGAGATCAACTACAGGACATCCTGAGGGAGAAATGGACAAACATCTCACTGACAGTGGCTGAAGTGGACGTTTTACTGTCAGAACCAGAACCCAAGACCAGAGCTGAGTTCTTAAAATATTCACGTGAAATCACACTGGATCCAAACACAGCAAATACACGTCTGTTATTATCTGATGGGAACAGAAAAGCAACATTAAAGAAAGAAGAACATTATTATTCTAGTCACCCAGACAGGTTCACTGGATGGAGTCAGGTCCTGAGTAGAGAGAGTCTGACTGAACGTTGTTACTGGGAGGTGGAGTGGAGAGGAATAGGAGTTTATGTAGCAGTCACATACAAGAATATCAGCAGAGCAGAAGACTCGAAGGAATGTGGATTTGGACACAATGACAAATCTTGGGCTTTAATATGTAACACTAACAGTTATACATTTTTGTTCAATGATGTCAAAACTCCCGTCTCAGGTCCTGGTTCCTCCAGAGTAGGAGTGTACCTGGATCACAGAGCAGGTATTCTGTCCTTCTATAGCATCTCTGAAACCATGACTCTCCTCCACAGAGTCCAGACCACATTCACTCAGCCTCTCTATGCTGGACTACGTTTTTATTCTTTATTCTCTTTCGGGAACACTGCTGAGTTCTGCAAACTCAAATAGACAGAAGTCATTTAAGGGACAGTCGGTTAAATTCTGAGTTAATTCTTAAAATGATTTTGTCTCTGTCATTGTTGCTGAGAGCTCGTTGCTGCAGTGTTTCTGCACAGAGATCAGCTGTCAATCAAACATTATGGTCAACTTTGACATCTTCTCAACTGTTGTTATGTAAATATTTGAGTTTCTTTAGTTGCTGCTCTTTCTTGTGTCTGTTTCACCATGGTGGCTTTCACTGATCATGATGATTTTGTTTTATACACAAACTTGCATTTCTCAACTATGCTCTTGTTTCTCTTCCACTTCATCAGTCTGAACAGAGAAAGAACCACAACTTCCTTTATCAATAGATATTTTACTCTCACGACTTTGTAAATCTGTCAAGAAATTTACATTCACATTGATACATTTGGTCATGTACAAATCAGGTATTATAAAGTATTATAAAACTTGAATTATTGTGATAATAATCAATAAGGAGATCATTTATGATGTTGTTGTACATAGCTGACATTCTGGGTTAAACTAACTGATTGTGTGGATGAAGTGAATCTGAACATGAAATCATTGAACAAGAGTCATTTAACAGACTTTACTGATTGGATGTGTGAACAATCTGAAGCTTTATATCATCAATAAAGTTGTTTTATTTCATCATTGAACAAAGTATTTTCTTCTGTCTTCATCTCAGGATCTCATTCAAAGCTTCTGGAGAAAATGTGAAACTAATATGAGAGTTTATTTGAGGCAGTTTTCCTCCTGAAACACCTTCATGCTACATTTACAAGCTGGCAACACCAGACGAATGTATAACACATGATCACGTTGCATCATACATTCATTTTATACCCACAGTAACTGAGTTTAAATTCAATTCTGTAAATAGATTTGAAATTGTTCATTTCATTTTAGTCCTACTTTGTTTATTTCATTATTGTTATAACCTTACTCTTGTTATATTTTTATTCTTCTATGTTGCGTTTGTGGGAGCAACAATCTTTGTATTTTTACATTCTTGGCTAATAAACAGATTCTGATTCTGATTTATATTCTTTCATATTTGCTGGTAAATCAGTTCATGTATGAAGTAACTGTGATTTAACAGTTATCATTAATAGATGATCCTTTAAGTGTTAGCTAATCACATAAAGCCATAGAGACTCATAGAAATACTT
Source organism: Thunnus thynnus (assembly GCF_963924715.1). Taxonomy (NCBI): domain Eukaryota; kingdom Metazoa; phylum Chordata; class Actinopteri; order Scombriformes; family Scombridae; genus Thunnus; species Thunnus thynnus. The sequence continues at coordinate 29,612,968 of NC_089528.1, forward strand.
CAATCATCATGAGTTGTGTATTAGTTAAACAATACTTAAGTATGTGATTTGTTCCCTAAAGTACATAAATATTAGAAAAAATAAAATGTCATCACATTTACTCTTGTAGCTGCACTCATGAGTGAAACTTTTTTTTTTGCAGTGATCAGTGGAAAACGAGAGGAAGCAGCAACACACATGCGAGAGAAAACTATCACGTTATGTCAAAACAACAATATTATACAGTTAAGGGGCTTGATGGAAAAACTCAGCTGGATTTTAGGAGAATACAAGAATTCAGAGAAACAGGGAGTCATCTGTAGATCTCTGATAAATTCCCAAGATTACTTTGACACCAGAAAGCAGGTGACCAGTGTTTTCAAATGAGACGTGAGCTTTGTTGTAAGAAAAAAAAGGGTTAGACAGACAGTATCTCTCTCAAACTGCTCCTCCTCCTGGAATGAATCATAGCTTGATAACTCCTCCCTCTTCTTCCTGCTCTCAAACACAACAAGCTCCAGTCTGTCCACGTATTTCCTTGTTCCCTCCCCTTCAGATCTACAGTTTGAAGATGGGTGTAACCAACATGTAAAAGAGCTGCAGCCTCCATTCACTGTAGAAACACATGCTGTTTAGATCAGAGCGCAAACTAGTTTCACTTCTCAGAAAGTGAAACTCAGACAGTCGTTGTCACTGAGAGGTGAAATGGCGCAGCAAGGAGCTCAGCTGGACGGAGCAAAATTCTGCTGTTCGATCTGTTTGGATCTACTGAAGGATCCAGTGACTATTCCCTGTGGACACAGCTACTGCATGAGCTGTATTAAAGGTTTCTGGAGTGAAGAGGATGAAAAGAAAATCTACAGCTGCCCTCAGTGCAGACAGACCTTCGCACCGAGGCCTGTCCTGATGAAAAGCACCATGTTAGCAGATATAGTGGAGGAGCTGAAGAAGACGGGACTCCAAGCTGCTCCTGCTGATCACTGCTATGCTGGACCTGAAGATGTGGCCTGTGATGTCTGCACTGGGAGGAAGATGAAAGCCATCAAGTCCTGTCTGATATGTCTTGTCTCTTATTGTGAGAAACACCTTCAGCCTCATTATGATGTTGCTCCATTAAAGAAACACAAGCTGGTCGACCCCTCCAAGAAGCTCCAGGAGAACATCTGCTCTCGTCATGATGAGGTGATGAAGATTTTCTGCCGTACTGATCAGCAGAGTATCTGTTATCTCTGCTCTCTGGATGAACATAAAGGCCACGACACAGTCTCGGCTGCAGCAGAAAGGACTGAGAGGCAGAGAGAGCTCGAGGTGAGTCGACAAAACATCCAGCAGAGAATCCAGGACAGAGAGAAAGATGTGAAGCTGCTTCAACAGGAGGTGGAGGCCGTCAGTCGCTCTGCTGATAAAGCAGTGGAGGACAGTGAGAAGATCTTCACTGAGCTGATCCGTCTCATCCAGAAAAGAAGCTCTGATGTGAAGCAGCAGATCAGATCCCAGCAGGAAACTGAAGTGAGTCGAGTCAAAGAGCTTCAGGAGAAGCTGGAGCAGGAGATCAATGAGCTGAAGAGGAAAGACGCTGAACTGAAGAAGCTCTCACACACAGAGGATCACAACCAGTTTCTACACAACTACCCCTCACTGTCACAACTCAGTGAACCTACAGACTCATCCAGCATCAATATCCGTCCTCTGAGATACTTTGAGGATGTGACAGCAGCTGTGTCAGAGCTCAGAGATCAACTACAGGACATCCTGAGGGAGAAATGGAGAAACATCTCACTGACAGCGACTGAAGTGGACGTTTTACTGTCAGTACCAGAACCCAAGACCAGAGCTGAGTTCTTAAAATATTCACGTGAAATCACACTGGATCCAAACACAGCAAATACACAGCTGTTATTATCTGATGGGAACAGAAAAGCAACATTCAAGAAAAAAGAACAGTCTTATTCTAGTCACCCAGACAGATTCACTGATTATTGGCAGGTCCTGAGTAGAGAGAGTCTGACTGGATGTTGTTACTGGGAGGTGGAGTGGAGAGGAGGAGTTCATGTAGCAGTCACATACAAGAATATCAGCAGAGTAGGAAACTCAAAAAAATGTCTGTTTGGACGCAATGACAAATCTTGGGCTTTAGATTGTTCCACTAACAGTTATACATTTAAGTTCAAGGATGTCTCAACTCCCGTCTCAGATCCTGGTTCCTCCAGAGTAGGAGTGTACCTGGATCACAGAGCAGGTATTCTGTCCTTCTACAGCGTCTCTAAAACCATGACTCTCCTCCACAGAGTCCAAACCACATTCACTCAGCCTCTCTATGCTGGACTACGTTTTTACTACTCTTACGGGGACACTGCTGAGTTCTGCAAACTCAAATAGACAGAAGTCATTTAAGGGACAGTCGGTTAAATTCTGTGTTAATTCTTGAAATGATTTTGTCTCTGTCATTGTTGCTGAGAGCTCGTTGCTGCAGTGTTTCTGCACAGAGATCAGCTGTCAATCAAACATTATGGTCAACTTTGACATCTTCTCATCTGTTGTTATGTAAATATTTCAGTTTCTTTAGTTGCTGCTCTTTCTTGTGTCTGTTTCACCATGGAGGCTTTCACTGATCATGATGATTTTTTTTAACTTGAACTATTGTGATAATAATCAATAAGGAGATCATTTATTATGTTGTTGTACATAGCTGACATTCTGGGTTAAACTAACTGATTGTGTGGATGAAGTGAATCTGAACATGAAATCATTGAACAAGAGTCATTTAACAGACTTTACTGATTGGATGTGTGAACAATCTGAAGCTTTATATCATCAATAAAGTTGTTTTATTTCAAGATTGAACAAAGTATTTTCTTCTGTCTTCATCTCAGGATCTCATTCAAAGCTTCTGGAGAAAATGTGAAACTAATATGAGAGTTTATTTGAGGCAGTTTTCCTCCTGAAACACCACAAAGTACAGAGTTCATGTTCAGAGCAGAAGAACGTTTGTCAGTCAGTCTCTGTACGTTCAGCTTTCTTCACTAAAACAGCTTCATCACAGAGAAATGAGCAGAGTTTTCTATCACTTGTTGCTTTTAACAAACTGAGATTTTATTTGTGCATTTAGTCAATAAAGAGGATTTGTTACACAGGCCTAAAAAAAAAACTGGAAAAAAATAGTTTTAAAAAATCAATTTGGTCAAATTTGGGTGTGAAGATGTTTTGTTGAGTCGTGACGAACATAAAACAACATCTATGTGTAATTGTGAACTTGAGGTCATTTCATTAATGTTGAAGTTGATTTTCATGAAGATGAAAGTTCAGAATGAGGCTGTCATGTTGGTTCAGTGTTTAGCTCTGTCACCTCACAGTCAGACGCTTCTGGGTTGTAAAGTTTGAATCCAGACTTGATTCAAACTTCTTGTGACTCATTTTGTTCGGGGTTTAATCTCTCAATCCACAAAACTGCCTGCTGTGCTGAAGACTTTCTGTTATTGATGCTTAACTGACAACAAAGAAATGCATCTAAAACTGTCATGATTAGTGTTTCTGACAACTGTGATTGATTTATTGCACCATCACAGGTAAAGTTACTCCACCTTTTCTAGTCCAGAAGTCATTTAGGAATCATTTCATCATAATGATAATTACATTAAAAACTGCTTTCAATCTCATCAGAATCAACATCAAGAGAACTTGACATGTTCATTCTAGTTTTAAGCCGTTAAGAGTTCAGAAAACCGAATATTTGAACAACAGCAGATGAAACATGTTTAAACTCTATCAGGTCCAGTCATGAAATAATTAAATCATAAAATAAATAAATCATTCTTTACATCTGGTTTCAAGTTTTTCCATGTTGGTCAATCAGATTTCATGAAGTCTAAAGTCTCAAATCTCAAAGTTTTATTTACAACCTGAAGACTCATGTGAACAATATTTGTAAACTGGAAAATCTTCCATCTACATTTGGATGTTCTCACAGAACAGATGTTATATAGAAGCTTTTTTTAAAAATGATATCAAACTTGTAGTCAGATGCAAACATCAGCATGTTAACATATAACTCATCTTCATGCTACATTTACAAGCTGGCAACACCAGACGAATGTATAACACATGATCACGTTGCATCATACGTTCATTTTATACCCACAGTAACTGAGTTTAAATTCAATTCTGTAAATAGATTTTAAATCGTTCATTTAATTTTAGTACTACTTTGTTTAAGGGATGCACGATATTATCGGCACGTCATCGGTATCGGCCTATAAAAGCTCTAAAAATAAATATCGGCATCGGCGAATTCTGCCGATTATGAGAGGCCGATATGTCACCATCTCCTCCGCCGCCTGACTGTGCTTCCCTTGATGGACTGTGTCACACTGACGGTCCTGCCCGTCAGACCAGCTGCTTCTGCCCACTTTAACCAGAATAACAAACCGGGGCTCAGTGCTCCACATTTCCTGCCATACTTGTCATTTGTTTGTTTAGCCAGTCACATCGCTGTCATTTATGGTTCAATCAAGACAGAAAAGTATTGAAGTTCATTATTTATTGTTTCTGGAGTTATAGATTAACTTAGGTTGTAACCTACCATACTCACCCACCATGCGGCCAGGAGACAAAATGGAGGCACTGAACCACTTCCTGATTTTAAGATCTTGCTGACATCACCAGTGATGTCATTGGTTAGACCAAGTGTGAGGGGCATTTATTTTATTAAGTTAAATGTTTGGTTTTGTATTTATGTTATTTGTACTTAATTTGGTTTACGATAAGGAACAATGCTGTTGTTGATGTTTGTGTAAACAATGTTAACTGATACAAGTGACATTGTCATTCACCAGTTGTTGGTCTAAGGGAAAGGACACCCCTGATAGAAATATGGTTCTGCCTACACAGATTTCAGGGCCTATTTAAAGGGAGAGATGTTAGTTTAGAAGAGAGCAGAAACCAAAGAGGATGTCAGTGTAGCTGTGTGAAGGTAAGTTTGATTTTGCTTGTTTTCATTTGGTCGTCTCTGAGTCTGTCCCGTATCACCTTCCTTGACACTCTGGCAAAGCTTCCTCACAGGTAAAACTTTATTTCACAGTAAAACAGCAAATAATTGTACAAATTACAATTGAGAGACAGACAGTGATCAGTAGATGCTGAGTAAAAGGGAACAGGCAGCTTTACATTACGGTGCTGTAATATCTCTTAACTTCTGGGGTTGTACTAAACAGTCCTTTCATCCTCATGTCCAAACTGTGTGAGTGTCAGCATGTGTGTATGTAATACTGTAGGTCAAGGCTGATAATTAGTGTGATTACTGCAAGCGATCACACTATTGTAGCAGCAGCCGGCAGCAGCTCTCAGTAGAGTTGGCACATGTGCACCTGGACAGCGGCGTATGACTTTTATTTATTTATTTTCTCACCCATCTTCATCCAGCAAATCACCAGGTGAGTTCCTTTTTGCTTTGCTTGGTAGCATTGTCAAAATACATTACATTTCCAGTCAGTTTGAATTGTGCTATATGCCCTTGCTTTTGTTATGATAATGATTTGGTACCGTGTCATCCGATCACAACATCGAACAAAAAGCTATTTTACTGGTATATATTTTTTTCCTCAAGCCTGTGATCTATTCTTTGAGATTCTTTCTGACTTACTGACCAATCTTGACGATTTGGAGTTTTTGCTCAAATTGTTTTCCTGAAGTGAATTTAATTCCGTTGAAATGTAAAAGGCATAGGACTGAAGATGCAGGAGTTAAGTTTTGAAGTCAGTCTTGCTAACTACTACATCTGTACTGTTGCTAAAATAATGTTTTGTTTCAGCAGCAAGTCAACATTTCTGAGAGCGGAGCTGGACTTGTGATTCTGATGCTCCAAATTACACAGTGAGTTTCATTTTACTTTGTTTTATATGACAACATGCCCAAATAACTTCATTTTATTAAGTGAAGATAATATCCCATCGCTGTCTGTGTAGTGTTGTGTACTTGTGGATTTATTACTCTAGTGGCCTATATGAAACACATCAGCAATTTGCAGCAATATCCCAGTCCTTCAGTGTTGCATTCCTGGATGGATGCAACACTGTGTGCATTTATACTACTACTACAGTTTATGATACACACTGTTTTTGTTTTTCAGGTGGTTCACAGGGATAAACACTGAGAGGCACCCCGTCCTTTCACTGAAGATGGAGAAAGATGACATCAGTCAACCCTTGTGTGTTCAGTCTCCTAAAGAAACTAACGGACTCTTGAATGGGACAGCGAACCCTCTCACCCACCCACACAATCAGTCTGTTATTCAGTCAGTCATTCGCTCATTACAAACTTTTTAAAACACACACTTGGACAGTCTGGTTACAACTTGCATTAGAGGGACATTAATTAGGGGTTTTTAATGGGAAATACCAATTTTAAAAAACAAACAGGCACTGATATTAGATGCAGTTATTTGGTTACAATAATGTGGTGAGCATTAGTACATGGCAACACTTAAAAAATGTACTGTACCAAACCATCAGATTCTTAGGCTACAGACATACACCCACTAAAGCTGTCCCATTGTTCTTTAACCATATCATTTTTCCAGTTCAATCGTCCCAGCATTTTTTGACATGCAACAGTTAGAGGAGCATGTTGATATATTTTGTCTTTGTGTACAATGTTCAGACAGACTACACTACTTGTTTGAATATTTACATTTTAAATGACTTTTGAATGTTTAGCTACCTGAATAAACTCCATGCTTTGTTCTATTACTTTATAATTGTGTACAAATGTTTAGCATCATTCATTTATACTGTTAATAAAGTGAAAGTTTGAAAGAAACACTTTGAAGTTGTATAATTTGTCTTAACATTTGAAGTCACAATTCAAATGGCTGTTTATTCACTGTTGTAAATACTGTCTGAGTAATTATGTCAAGTAACAAGGTTTGTGGAAAAAATATTTAAAATTTGAACTCACTGTTAGCAGTCAGTTAGTTAAACACAGTGGTCCCAACTGACGTTTCTGCTGCGCTTATTTTATTGCTCTACTAGTGTCTTTGACAAACCAAATCTACTCAACAGTGACATGTTCCATCTTTGGTTAAAGCATGTCTCAGGTTAAATGAATATATTCCTGCACTACCTTTGTATCCAGGCAGGCACGTGGCAGAATTGCTTGATTAGCTATCTAACCAACCCCAACTTAACATTCACCTCCCTCCTACCTTAATACTTAACCCTAATATTTACCTTAATAATTTAGTTAGTTTGGGACCTGCCTTAACCTACAGTAATACCTACCTTACTTACCTAATTCTAAGACTTACCGCTACTTGCCTCCAATACTGACCTTAATAGCTACCCTATTTACCATTATCCTAATACTTACCTCAATATTTACTGCGATAGAAATACCTACCTAAAAGATACCTACTTACCTTAAATACCTACTGTAGGAACAATTAGCACCTCAACAACTAATACCTATCTTCATAATACCTAACTTAAATACCGACCGATCTTAGCAACTCCTTATACTTACCTGGACCTACTTACCGGAAGAACTACAGTTACAACTCCAATCAATTGGCTACAGGACACACTCGGGGGCTCGACCAACCTCGGCAGGGCCTCCCTCGGTTGAGGATGTCTAGCGATAATGGCCGAAACTTCTGTTGATCCTGAGGTCCACTGCTGAAGATGTTTCCTAAAAAAATAAACAGAAAATAAATACAAAAAAAATAAATACTATCAGTTACAAGATCGATCCGAAACCGGAATCCAAATAGTACTTAAACACTTGATATAAAACTAGATCAACTAATTACGAAGTGACCGAATCCCCCCAAGATCTTAAACCATTAATAACTAAGATTCTTACCAGGGAGATTCTAAGTCAGACCTTTTACAAAGTCCTGATAGGAAGAAAATAGTGTTATTCTCCTTTTACAGAAAAATACTGCTGAAAGCAGTTAGCAGCCAAGCTCCTCACAAACACAGGTACCACACAAATATTTGTTTCTGTCAGTAGACTGTAGACTTACATGCAAGTGATTTGACTTTAGAGAGTATTCAGTAGTTGTTAATTGAAACTCACTGTAGTCCTCACTGTTAGTAGTCAGTTACACAATTGTGTGTTGAGTTGTACATTTTGCTCTTTATGGTACAAATCTATAAATATGCCATTTGTGAAAAGTTCAAATTAACAGTAATACACAAGTTACTGTTAATTTACACTGCTTTTAGCAGAATATTCACAAGTGGCATATTTACAGATTTTTATTGTAAACTGCAAAATGGATGACATACTACTCAACACACTATTGTGTAACTGACCACTAACAGTGAGGACTACAGTGAGTTTCAATTAACAGCTACAGAATACCCTTGAAAGTCAAATCACTTGCATGTAAGTCTACAGACGGCCGAAGAAACAACAACAAAAACAACAACAACAACAACGCAGGGGCTTCGAGCCTTACAGGCTCTCGGGGCACCCGTCGAGGCCCCTGTGCAGGTCCCCCGGCCGTGGCCCCTTCGAGCCTTTCGCTATAAAATATTGCTAAAATGTTAAAGAAATGTGTAAATCTGCACAAACAAATTAAAAACATTGAAGAAATACTTTAAAATTACCTCATTTAATTCTGCAGCTGTTGTGAGGGTCGGAGGCAAAGTTGCCGTTGTGTGTACATTGAAAAGAATACAGGCAACAACGTTGACACCTGTTGGTGTGCAGGTACTTTTAAGAGCATGATACATATTTTCTGCTTGTGTATTCTCAGGACAAGGCTTGCTGAGGTTCATTGCACAGGATCACAGCCATCGTTGGAGTTCTGAAAGGAAGTGAGTGACTTTCAATCTGTCCTATGAATTTGAGGCTTTTTTTTAGCATGCAGATTCACTTATTTCCATGGCCAAGGACAGTCAAGTCACATGACTTGACGCAAGTTGCAATTTTGAGAACTCGCGACTTGGTTGACTAACACTTATAAGACTCGACTTGACTTTGACTTGAGGCAGATGACTTGAAAAGACTTGACAGTTTTTATTTAGCTGAATCGCCTGTTTGCATTATTGTAGATATTGAGCATGAACAGTTAACGTTTTGAGACATGAAAGGGTGTCTTCTAGTGAAGTGTGTGCAACCCAGGCTTTGAAGACAGTGTCTAGCAAGACCTAGAAAACAATGCAAGACAGGATTGAGCTCAAAGCTTGTTGAAAGCATTTTCCCATATCATTATTTCATTATTTTGTTCGCAGTCCCTCACTAGTTCAAAGTCAATGTTACTCAACCACAGCAGAATGGTCTCTTTCTCTGTAATCAACTGTGTGACAAATGCAATCCTTCAAGATCAGGCAAAGAAGATGGTATTTTAAAAAGTAATCATCGGATAGAATACTATGTTTCGTTGTGCAAGCGTCAAATGCGGGTAGATTTTCCATTTGGTGAGTAAATATACCAAAGTAGTCATGTGTTGCAGACAGAGACTCAGGCTGTAGTATAACTTGCAGTTTCTTTTATCTGCACACTTTACAACCACAACAAAGCAGAATGTGTAGCTTACAGTCCATCAGCATATTTTTGCTGCTGTTAAAACCCACTAGCTTTGTGCTAACTACTGCAACTGGAGGAAGTTCCTCTTCTTCTACTACTTCTGCTTCAAAACTCTCACCTTATTCAAAGGTACAACCGGGTGGCAGAATGGCAGAAGTCATACAACATATCCACTCACATTAATACTGCATAAAATACAAAATTATGAACCCTAGATCCTGGAAAACATTTTAGATCAGATTATTTATTTTTGTTCAAATAGTTAATTAATTAATCAAAACACCAACAACAACAAAACAAGGTATGAACCAAAACCATAAATTGTTGTATTTATGAATCCTAACCATAGCTATCCCTAGTTGTAGAGACTAACTAACATGTGCAGTTTGCTCATGACACGGCTCGTCATTGTACCCTTTTCTCTCGTGTTTTACAGGCTTCTTCCATGGTGACTGACTTGTGACTTAATTGACTTTTCTTGCTTGACGTTTAGCATTGACTTGACTTGGCTTACTTGAGTCTAAGTCACAGTGAGAGTCACAGTGATTTAAGACTTGCTTGAGCCTTTAAGGTTAAGACTTGAGACTTGCTTGTGACTTGCACATGTGTAACTTACTCCCACTTCTGATATTTGTGAACATGAACTACTTTCTCCCAAAGCCACAAACCAGAGACTTAAGACTCAAATTTGTGATGCCATCCGGAATAAAGTCTGGAGCTGCTTCATATACAATGAATGTGAAACTAATTTTGTAGTAATTTTTTAATACCCAAATAAGCTTTATTCTATAGTAAACTTTCATATCTGACACATAAAATGTACCTGTATACTAGGCTTGGGCAATGTCCACAGAATTACTTTGTAAAGCGAGCAGTAAAAGGTAATTTTATGACATATTCTGGTTATTAAACACCTTGAAATCTCATACATCTCAAATGGGGATCTGTATTGAATGGATTGCACAATATTGTAAAATGTCAGTAGAAAAATGTGTATATTTATTCAGTGTCAAAGTTGATATAAAGGTATTTTTACATAGACCTTCTGGTTTTTGTACATTCAGAACTCCACATGTTAATGTGAAATGTCTGTAGATATTTTGGGGAGTTGCTTGCAAGTACTGTCACATAATGTTTATATAGAGTTAACCTCATACATTAATGGGAAAGGCCTGTAAATATATTGGAGAGCTGCTTGTAATTACTGTTAAATAATGTTTATATAAAGTTAACCTCATACATTAATGGGGAAATGTATGTAGATATATTTGATAGTTTATTTTAAATACTATCAAATAATGTTAGTAAACTGATGATTATTAAAATTATATTTTTGTAAACTATTATCACATGATCTTATTTTTTTGTACAGTATAAAACCAACATTTACCAGGGATTTACTGTAAATCGATTGGATAATCACATAAAATAAAAGCTTAAAGCTCTCAAGATACCATTAATGGGTGTTAAAGGAGGGTAATTTGAATGTAATTTTAATTAATTTTTCTGTGTTTTACATCCAGAAATCTGTACTTTGATGGGGAGTTCTTGTGGATGGATTGAATAATCCTATGAATTTACCAGAGATTACTGTATGAAAACCAGAGTCTTCATTTAAATTAGATGATTTTAAGGTAGTTCTGCAATCATTTCCATTTTTTGTGCAGATTTATACATTTGTTCTAGCAATGTTTTATGACAATTTTTATAATATAATAATATTTTCTTTTTATTTTACAATGGTTGGACTGTAAAATGTAGACAATGTCCAAAGTAAATATCCGTATTTTTAAAATAAATCTCTGTCGAATAACTAAAGGTTTTTTACTGTTATTTGACGGTAAGTGTTTGGCAACTTTTGCTGCCAGACTTTTTACCATTTTTTTATGATTTTTTTTTTACATTGTGTGATTTAACAGTTATCATTAATAGATGATCCTTTAAGTGTTAACTAATCACATAAAGCCATAGAGACTCATAGAAATACTTCAATCATCATGAGTTGTGTATTAGTTAAACAATACTTAAGTATGTGATTTGTTCCCTAAAGTACATAAATATTAGAAAAAATAAAGTGTCACCACATTTACTCTTGTAGCTGCACTCATGAGTGAAACTTTTTTTTTTTTGCAGTGATCAGTGGAAAACGAGAGGAAGCAGCAACACACATGCGAGAGAAAACTATCACGTTATGTCAAAACAACAATATTATACAGTTAAGGGGCTTGATGGAAAAACTCAGCTGGATTTTAGGAGAATACAATAATTCAGAGAAACAGGGAGTCATCTGTAGATCTCTCCTAAATTCCCAAGATTACTTTGACACCAGAAAGCAGGTGACCAGTGTTTTCAAATGAGACGTGAGCTTCATTGTAAGAAAAAAAAGGGTTAAACACACATATCTCTCTCAAACTGCTCCTCCTCCTGGAATGAATCATAGCTTGATAACTCCTCCCTCTTCTTCCTGCTCTCAAACACAACAAGCTCCAGTCTGTCCACATATTTCCTTGTTCCCTCCACTTCAGATCTACAGTTTGAAGATGGGTGTAACCAACATGTAAAAGAGCTGCAGCCTCCATTCACTGTAGAAACACATGCTGTTTAGATCAGAGCTCAAACTAGTTTCACTTCTCAGAAAGTGGAACTCAGACAGTCGTTGTCACTGAGAGGTGAAATGGCGCAGCAAGGAGCTCAGATGGACGGAGCAAAAATCTGCTGTTCGATCTGTCTGGATCTACTGAAGGATCCGGTGGCTATTCCCTGTGGACACAGCTACTGCATGAGCTGTATTAAAGGTTTCTGGGATGAAGAGGATGAGAAGAAAATCTACAGCTGCCCTCAGTGCAGACAGGCCTTCGCACCGAGGCCTGTCCTGGTGAAAAACACCTTGGTAGCAGATTTAATGGAGGAGCTGAAGAAGACTGGACTCCAAGCTGCTCCTGTTGATCACTGCTATGCTGGACCTGAAGATGTGGCCTGTGATGTCTGCACTGGGAGGAAGATGAAAGCTCGCAAGTCCTGTCTGGTGTGTCTCGCCTCTTACTGTGAGAAACACCTTCAGCGTCACTATGATGTTGCTCCATTAAAGAAACACAAGCTGGTCAACCCCTCCAAGAAGCTCCAGGAGAACATCTGCTCTCGTCATGATGAGGTGATGAAGATGTTCTGCCGTACTGATCAGCAGAGTATCTGTTATCTCTGCTCTGTGGATGAACATAAAGGCCACGACACAGTCTCAGCTGCAGCAGAAAGGACTGAGAGGCAGAGAGAGCTTGAGGTGAGTCGACAAAACATCCAGCAGAGAATCCAGGACAGAGAGAAAGATGTGAAGCTGCTTCAACAGTCGCTCTGCTGATAAAGCAGTGGAGGACAGTGAGAAGATCTTCACTGAGCTGATCCGTCTCATCCAGAAAAGAAGCTCTGATGTGAAGCAGCAGATCAGATCCCAGCAGGAAACTGAAGTGAGTCGAGTCAAAGAGCTTCAGGAGAAGCTGGAGCAGGAGATCACTGAGCTGAAGAGGAAAGACGCTGAACTGAAGCAGCTCTCACACACAGAGGATCACAACCAGTTTCTACACAACTACCCCTCATTGTCACAACTCAGTGAACCTACAGACTCATCCAGCATCAATATCCGTCCTCTGAGATACTTTGAGGATGTGACAGCAGCTGTGTCAGAACTCAGAGATCAACTACAGGACATCCTGAGGGAGAAATGGACAAACATCTCACTGACAGTGGCTGAAGTGGATGTTTTACTGTCACAACGAGAACCCAAGACCAGAGCTGAGTTCTTAAAATATTCACGTGAAATCACACTGGATCCAAACACAGCAAACACACAGCTGTTATTATCTGATGGGAACAGAAAAGCATCATTAGAGGAAGAAGAACAGTATTATTCTAGTCACCCAGAGAGATTCACTTATTGGTATCAGGTCCTGAGTAGAGAGAGTCTGACTGGACGTTGTTACTGGGAGGTGGAGTGGAGCGGAGAAGGAGTTGATGTAGCAGTCACATACAAGAATATCAGCAGAGCAGGAAACTCAGATGAATGTGGATTTGGATACAATGACAAATCTTGGGCTTTAGATTGTGACACTAACAGTTACACATTTTTGTTCAACAATGTCAAAACTCGTGTCTCAGGTCCTGGTTCCTCCAGAGTAGGAGTGTACCTGGATCACAGAGCAGGTATTCTGTCCTTCTACAGCGTCTCTGAAACCATGACTCTCCTCCACAGAGTCCAGACCACATTCACTCAGCCTCTCTATGCTGGACTACGTCTTTATTATTCATTCTCTTACGGGGACACTGCTGAGTTCTGCAAACTCAAATAGACAGAAGTCATTTAAGGGACAGTCGGTTAAATTCTGAGTTAATTCTTAAAATGATTTTGTCTCTGTCATTGTTGCTGAGAGCTCGTTGCTGCAGTGTTTCTGCACAGAGATCAGCTGTCAATCAAACATTATGGTCAACTTTGACATCTTCTCATCTGTTGTTATGTAAATATTTCAGTTTCTTTAGTTGCTGCTCTTTCTTGTGTCTGTTTCACCATGGAGGCTTTCACTGATCATGATGATTTTGTTTTATACACAAACTTGCATTTCTCAACTCTGCTCTTGTTTCTCTTCCACTTCATCAGTCTGAACAGAGAAAGAACCAGAACTTCCTTTATCAATAGATATTTTACTCTCACGACTTTGTAAATCTGTCAAGAAATTTACATTCAAATTGATGCATTTGGTCATGTACAAATCAGGTATTATTAAGTATTATAAAACTTGAATTATTGTGATAATACTCAATAAGGAGATCATTTATTATGTTGTTGTACATAGCTGACATTCTGGGTTAAACTAACTGATTGTGTGGATGAAGTGAATCTGAACATGAAATCATTGAACAAGAGTCATTTAACAGACTTTACTGATTGGATGTGTGAACAATCTGAAGCTTTATATCATCAATAAAGTTGTTTTATTTCAAGATTGAACAAAGTATTTTCTTCTGTCTTCATCTCAGGATCTCATTCAAAGCTTCTGGAGAAAATGTGAAACTAATATGAGAGTTTATTTGAGGCAGTTTTCCTCCTGAAACACCACAAAGTACAGAGTTCATGTTCAGAGCAGAAGAACGTTTGTCAGTCAGTCTCTGTACTTTCAGCTTTCTTCACTAAAACAGCTTCATCACAGAGAAATGAGCAGAGTTTTCTATCACTTGTTGCTTTTAACAAACTGAGATTTTATTTGTGCATTTAGTCAATAAAGAGGATTTGTGACACAGGCCTAAAAAAAACTGTTAGTTAGTTTAAAAAAATTAATTTGGTCAAATTTGGGTGTGAAGATGTTTTGTTGAGTCGTGACGAACATAAAACAACATCTATGTGTAATTGTGAACTTGAGGTCATTTCATTAATGTTGAGGTTGATTTTCATGAAGATGAAAGTTCAGAATGAGGCTGTCATGTTGGTTCAGTGTTTAGCTCTATCACCTCACAGTCAGACGCTTCTGGGTTGTAAAGTTTTAATCCAGACTTGATTCAAACTTCTTGTGACTCATTTTGTTCGGGGTTTAATCTCTCAATCCACAAAACTGCCTGCTGTGCTGAAGACTTTCTGTTATTGATGCTTAACTGACAACAAAGAAATGCATCTAAAACTGTCATGATTAGTGTTTCTGACAACTGTGATTGATTATTGCACCATCACAGGTAAAGTTACTCCACCTTTTCTAGTCCAGAAGTAATTTAGGAATCATTTCATCATAATGATAATTACATTATAAACTGCTTTCAATCTCATCACAATCAACATCAAGAGAACTTGACATGTTCATTCTAGTTTTAAGCCATTAAGAGTTCAGAAAAGCGAATATTTGAACAACAGCAGATGAAACATGTTTAAACTCTATCAGGTCCAGTCATGAAATAATTAAATCATAAAATAAATAAATCATTCTTTACATCTGGTTTCAAGTTTTTCCATGTTGGTCAATCAGATTTCATGAAGTCTTAAGTCTCAAATCTCAAAGTTTTATTTACAACCTGAAGACTCATGTGAACAATATTTGTAAACTGGAAAATCTTCCGTCTACATTTGGATGTTCTCACAGAACAGATGTTATATAGAAGCTTTTTTTAAAAAAATGATATCAAACTTGTAGTCAGATGCAAACATCAGCATGTTAACATATAACTCCTCTTCATGCTACATTTACAAGCTGGCAACACCAGACGAATGTATAACACATGATCACGTTGCATCATACGTTCATTTTATACCCACAGTAACTGAGTTTAAATTCAATTCTGTAAATACATTTTAAATTGTTCGTTTAATTTTAGTGCTACTTTGTTTATTTCATTATTATTATTATAACCTCACTCTTGTTATATTTTTATTCTTCTGTGTTGCGTTTGTGGGAGCAACAATCTTTGTATTTTTACATTCTTGGCTAATAAACAGATTCTGATTCTGATTTATATTCTTTCATATTTGCTGGTAAATCAGTTCATGTATGACGTAACTATGATTTAACAGTTATCATTAATAGATGATCCTTTAAGTGTTAACTAATCACATAAAGCCATAGAGACTCATAGAAATACTTCAATCATCATGAGTTGTGTATTAGTTAAACAATACTTAAGTATATGATTTGTTCCCTAAAGTACATAAATATTAGAAAAAATAAAGTGTCACCACATTTACTCTTGTAGCTGCACTCATGACTGAAACTTTTTTTTTTTTTGCAGTGATCAGTGGAAAACAAGAGGAAGCAGCAACACACATGCGAGAGAAAACTATCACGTTATGTCAAAACAACAATATTATACAGTTAAGGGGCTTGATGGAAAAACTCAGCTGGATTTTAGGAGAATACAAGAATTCAGAGAAACAGGGAGTCATCTGTAGATCTCTCCTAAATTCCCAAGATTACTTTGACACCAGAAAGCAGGTGACCAGTGTTTTCAAGATGAGACGTGAGCTTCGTTGTAAGAAAACAAAGGGTTAAACACACAGTATCTCTCTCAAACTGCTCCTCCTCCTGGAATGAATCATAGCTTGATAACTCCTCCCTCTTCTTCCTGCTCTCAAACACAACAAGCTCCAGTCTGTCCACGTATTTCCTTGTTCCCTCCCCTTCAGATCTACAGTTTGAAGATGGGTGTAACCAACATGTAAAAGAGCTGCAGCCTCCATTCACTGCAGAAACACATGCTGTTTAGATCAGAGCTCAAACTAGTTTCACTTCTCAGAAAGTGAAACTCAGACAGTCGTTGTCACTGAGAGGTGAAATGGCGCAGCAAGGAGCTCAGCTGGACGGAGCAAAATTCTGCTGTTCGATCTGTCTGGATCTACTGAAGGATCCGGTGACTATTCCCTGTGGACACAGCTACTGCATGAGCTGTATTAAAGGTTTCTGGGATGAAGAGGATGAGAAGAAAATCTACAGCTGCCCTCAGTGCAGACAGACCTTCACACCGAGGCCTGTCCTGGTGAAAAACACCTTGGTAGCAGATTTAATGGAGGAGCTGAAGAAGACTGGACTCCAAGCTGCTCCTGCTGATCACTGCTATGCTGGACCTGAAGATGTGGTCTGTGATGTCTGCACTGGGAGGAAGATGAAAGCTCTCAAGTCCTGTCTGGTGTGTCTCGCCTCTTATTGTGAAAAACACCTCCAGCCTCATTATGCATCACCTACATTCAAAAAACACAAGCTGGTCGACCCCTCCAAGAAGCTCCAGGAGAACATCTGCTCTCGTCATGATGAGGTGATGAAGATATTCTGCCGTACTGATCAGCAGAGTATCTGTTATCTCTGCTCTCTGGATAAACATAAAGGTCACGACACAGTCTCAGCTGCAGCAGAAAGGACTGAGAGGCAGAGAGCTGCTTCAACAGGAGGTGGAGGCCGTCAGTCGCTCTGCTGATAAAGCAGTGGAGGACAGTGAGAAGATCTTCACTGAGCTGATCCGTCTCATCCAGAAAAGAAGCTCTGATGTGAAGCAGCAGATCAGATCCCAGCAGGAAACTGAAGTGAGTCGAGTCAAAGAGCTTCAGGAGAAGCTGGAGCAGGAGATCACTGAGCTGAAGAGGAAAGACGCTGAACTGAAGCAGCTCTCACACACAGAGGATCACAACCAGTTTCTACACAACTACCCCTCACTGTCACAACTCAGTGAACCTACAGACTCATCCAGCATCAATATCCGTCCTCTGAGATACTTTGAGGATGTGACAGCAGCTGTGTCAGAGCTCAGAGATCAACTACAGGACATCCTGAGGGAGAAATGGACAAACATCTCACTGACAGTGACTGAAGTGGACGTTTTACTGTCAGAACCAGAACCCAAGACCAGAGCTGAGTTCTCAAAATATTCATGTGAAATCACACTGGATCCAAACACAGCAAACACACAGCTGTTATTATCTGAGGGGAACAGAAAAGCAACATTAAAGAAAGAAGAACAGTCTTATTCTAGTCACCCAGACAGATTCACTGATCATTGGCAGGTCCTGAGTAGAGAGAGTCTGACTGCACGTTGTTACTGGGAGGTGGAGTGGAGAGGAATAGGAGTTTATGTTGCAGTCGCATACAAGAATATCAGCAGAGCAGGAAACTCAGATGAGTGTGCATTTGGACACAATGACAAATCTTGGGCTTTAAATTGTTCCACTAACAGTTATACATTTTGGTTCAACAATGTCAAAACTCCCGTCTCAGGTCCTGGTTCCTCCAGAGTAGGAGTGTACCTGGATCACAGAGCAGGTATTCTGTCCTTCTACAGCGTCTCTGAAACCATGACTCTCCTCCACAGAGTCCAGACCACATTCACTCAGCCTCTCTATGCTGGACTTTTGCTTTACTACTCTGTCGGGAACACTGCTGAGTTCTGCAAACTCAAATAGACAGAAGTCATTTAAGGGACAGTCGGTTAAATTCTGAGTTAATTCTTAAAATGATTTTGTCTCTGTCATTGTTGCTGAGAGCTCGTTGCTGCAGCGTTTCTGCACAGAGATCAGCTGTCAATCAAACATTATGGTCAACTTTGACATCTTCTCATCTGTTGTTATGTAAATATTTGAGTTTCTTTAGTTGCTGCTCTTTCTTGTGTCTGTTTCACCATGGAGGCTTTCACTGATCATGATGATTTTGTTTTATACACAAACTTGCATTTCTCAACTCTGCTCTTGTTTCTCTTCCACTTCATCAGTCTGAGCAGAGAAAGAACCACAACTTCCTTTATCAATAGATATTTTACTCTCACGACTTTGTAAATCTGTCAAGAAATTTACATTCACATTGATACATTTGGTCATGTACAAATCAGGTATTATTAAGTATTATAAAACTTGAATTATTGTGATAATAATCAATAAGGAGATCATTTATGATGTTGTTGTACATAGCTGACATTCTGGGTTAAACTAACTGATTGTGTGGATGAAGTGAATCTGAACATGAAATCATTGAACAAGAGTCATTTAACAGACTTTACTGATTGGATGTGTGAACAATCTGAAGCTTTATATCATCAATAAAGTTGTTTTATTTCAAGATTGAACAAAGTATTTTCTTCTGTCTTCATCTCAGGATCTCATTCAAAGCTTCTGGAGAAAATGTGAAACTAATATGAGAGTTTATTTGAGGCAGTTTTCCTCCTGAAACACCTTCATGCTACATTTACATGCTGGCAACACCAGACGAATGGATAACACATGATCACGTTGCATCATACATTCATTTTATACCCACAGTAACTGAGTTTAAATTCAATTCTGTAAATAGATTTTAAATCGTTCATTTAATTTTAGTCCTACTTTGTTTATTTCATTATTATTATTATAACCTTACTCTTGTTATATTTTTATTCTTCTGTGTTGCGTTTGTGGGAGCAACAATCTTTGTATTTTTACATTCTTGGCTAATAAACAGATTCTGATTCTGATTTATATTCTTTCATATTTGCTGGTAAACCAGTTCATGTATGAAGTAACTATGATTTAACAGTTATCATTAATAGATGATCCTTTAAGTGTTAACTAATCACATAAAGCCATAGAGACTCATAGAAATACTTCAATCATCATGAGTTGTGTATTAGTTAAACAATACTTAAGTATGTGATTTGTTCCCTAAAGTACATAAATATTAGAAAAAATAAAGTGTCACCACATTTACTCTTGTAGCTGCACTCATGAGTGAAACTTTTTTTTTTTTTTGCAGTGATCAGTGGAAAACGAGAGGAAGCAGCAACACACATGTGAGAGGAAAACTATCACGTTATGTCAAAACAACAATATTATACAGTTAAGGGGCTTGATGGAAAAACTCAGCTGGATTTTAGGAGAATACAAGAATTCAGAGAAACAGGGAGTCATCTGTAGATCTCTCCTAAATTCCCAAGATTACTTTGACACCAGAAAGCAGGTGACCAGTGTTTTCAAATGAGACGTGAGCTTCGTTGTAAGAAAAAAAAAGGGTTAAACACACAGTATCTCTCTCAAACTGCTCCTCCTCCTGGAATGAATCATAGCTTGATAACTCCTCCCTCTTCTTCCTGCTCTCAAACACAACAAGCTCCAGTCTGTCCACGTATTTCCTTGTTCCCTCCCCTTCAGATCTACAGTTTGAAGATGGGTGTAACCAACATGTAAAAGAGCTGCAGCCTCCATTCACTGCAGAAACACATGCTGTTTAGATCAGAGCGCAAACTAGTTTCACTTCTCTGAAAGTGAAACTCAGACAGTCGTTGTCACTGAGAGGTGAAATGGCGCAGCAAGGAGCTCAGCTGGATGGAGCAAAATTCTGCTGTTCGATCTGTCTGGATCTACTGAAGGATCCGGTGACTATTCCCTGTGGACACAGCTACTGCATGAGCTGTATTAAAGGTTTCTGGGATGAAGAGGATGAGAAGAAAATCTACAGCTGCCCTCAGTGCAGACAGACCTTCACACCGAGGCCTGTCCTGGTGAAAAACACCATGTTAGCAGATTTAGTGGAGGAGCTGAAGAAGACTGGACTCCAAGCTGCTCCTGCTGATCACTGCTATGCTGGACCTGAAGATGTGGCCTGTGACATCTGCACTGGGAGGAAGATGAAAGCCCTCAAGTCCTGTCTGGTGTGTCTGATATCTTACTGCAAAAATCACCTCCAGCCTCACTATGAATTGCCTGCTTTTGAAAAACACAAGCTGGTCAACCCCTCCAAGAAGCTCCAGGAGAACATCTGCTCTCGTCATGATGAGGTGATGAAGATGTTCTGTCGTACTGATAAGCAGAGTATCTGTTATCTCTGCCCTGTGGATGAACATAAAGGCCACGACACAGTCTCAGCTGCAGCAGAAATGGCTGAGAGGCAGAGAGAGCTTGAGGTGAGTCGACAAAACATCCAGCAGAGAATCCAGGACAGAGAGAAAGATGTGAAGCTGCTTCAACAGGAGGTGGAGGCCGTCAGTCGCTCTGCTGATAAAGCAGTGGAGGACAGTGAGAAGATCTTCACTGAGCTGATCCGTCTCATCCAGAAAAGAAGCTCTGATGTGAAACAGCAGATCAGATCCCAGCAGGAAACTGAAGTGAGTCGAGTCAAAGAGCTTCAGGAGAAGCTGGAGCAGGAGATCACTGAGCTGAAGAGGAAAGACGCTGAACTGAAGCAGCTCTCACACACAGAGGATCACAACCAGTTTCTACACAACTACCCCTCACTGTCACAACTCAGTGAATCTACAGACTCATCCAGCATCAATATCCGTCCTCTGAGATACTTTGAGGATGTGACAGCAGCTGTGTCAGAGCTCAGAGATCAACTACAGGACATCCTGAGGGAGAAATGGACAAACATCTCACTGACAGTGGCTGAAGTGGATGTTTTACTGTCAGAACCAGAACCCAAGACCAGAGCTGAGTTCTTAAAATATTCATGTGAAATCACACTGGATCCAAACACAGCAAACACACAGCTGTTATTATCTGAGGGGAACAGAAAAGCAACATTAAAGAAAGAAAAACAGTCGTATTCTAGTCACCCAGACAGATTCACTACATGTTGGCAGCAGGTCCTGAGTAGAGAGAGTCTGACTGGACGTTGTTACTGGGAGGTGGAGTGGAGAGGACGAGGAGGAGGAGTTCGTGTAGCAGTCGCATACAAGAATATCAGCAGAGCAGGAGACTCAAATGAATGTGTATTTGGATACAATAACAAATCTTGGGCTTTAGATTGTGACACTGACAGTTATAGATTTTGGTTCAACAAAGTCAAAACTCGTGTCTCAGGTCCTGGTTCCTCCAGAGTAGGAGTGTACCTGGATCACAGAGCAGGTATTCTGTCCTTCTACATCGTCTCTGAAACCATGACTCTCCTCCAAAGAGTCCAGACCACATTCACTCAGCCTCTCTATGCTGGACTAAGTTTTTACTACTCTTACGGGAACACTGCTGAGTTCTGCAAACTCAAATAGACAGAAGTCATTTAAGGGACAGTCGGTTAAATTCTGAGTTAATTCTTAAAATGATTTTGTCTCTGTCATTGTTGCTGAGAGCTCGTTGCTGCAGTGTTTCTGCACAGAGATCAGCTGTCAATCAAACATTATGGTCAACTTTGACATCTTCTCATCTGTTGTTATGTAAATATTTGAGTTTCTTTAGTTGCTGCTCTTTCTTGTGTCTGTTTCACCATGGAGGCTTTCACTGATCATGATGATTTTGTTTTATACACAAACTTGCATTTCTCAACTCTGCTCTTGTTTCTCTTCCACTTCATCAGTCTGAACAGAGAAAGAACCACAACTTCCTTTATCAATAGATATTTTACTCTCACGACTTTGTAAATCTGTCAAGAAATTTACATTCACATTGATGCATTTGGTCATGTACAAATCAGGTATTATTAAGTATTATAAAACTTGAATTATTGTGATAATAATCAATAAGGAGATCATTTATGATGTTGTTGTACATAGCTGACATTCTGGGTTAAACTAACTGATTGTGTGGATGAAGTGAATCTGAACATGAAATCATTGAACAAGAGTCATTTAACAGACTTTACTGATTGGATGTGTGAACAATCTGAAGCTTTATATCATCAATAAATTTGTTTTATTTCAAGATTGAACAAAGTATTTTCTTCTGTCTTCATCTCAGGATCTCATTCAAAGCTTCTGGAGAAAATGTGAAACTAATATGAGAGTTTATTTGAGGCAGTTTTCCTCCTGAAACACCTTCATGCTACATTTACAAGCTGGCAACACCAGACGAATGTATAACACATGATCACGTTGCATCATACGTTCATTTTATACCCACAGTAACTGAGTTTAAATTCAATTCTGTAAATAGATTTGAAATTGTTCATTTAATTTTAGTCCTACTTTGTTTATTTCATTATTATTATTATAACCTTACTCTTGTTATATTTTTATTCTTCTGTGTTGCGTTTGTGGGAGCAACAATCTTTGTATTTTTACATTCTTGGCTAATAAACAGATTCTGATTCTGATTTATATTCTTTCATATTTGCTGGTAAATCAGTTCATGTATGAAGTAACTGTGATTTAACAGTTATCATTAATAGATGATCCTTTAAGTTTTAACTAATCACATAAAGCCATAGAGACTCATAGAAATACTTCAATCATCATGAGTTGTGTATTAGTTAAACAATACTTAAGTATGTGATTTGTTCCCTAAAGTACATAAATATTAGAAAAAATAAAATGTCACCACATTTACTCTTGTAGCTGCACTCATGACTGAAACTTTTTTTTTTTTGCAGTGATCAGTGGAAAATGAGAGGAAGTAGCAACACACATGCGAGAGAAAACTATCACGTTATGTCAAAACAACAATATTATACAGTTAAGGGGCTTGATGGAAAAACTCAGCTGGATTTTAGGAGAATACAAGAATTCAGAGAAACAGGGAGTCATCTGTAGATCTCTCCTAAATTCCCAAGATTACTTTGACACCAGAAAGCAGGTGACCAGTGTTTTCAAATGAGACGTGAGCCTCATTGCATAAAAAAGGGTTAAACACACAGTATCTCTCTCAAACTGCTCCTCCTCCTGGAATGAATCATAGCTTGATAACTCCTCCCTCTTCTTCCTGCTCTCAAACACAACAAGCTCCAGTCTGTCCACGTATTTCCTTGTTCCCTCCCCTTCAGATCTATAGTTTGAAGATGGGTGTAACCAACATGTAAAAGAGCTGCAGCCTTCATTCACTGCAGAAACACATGCTGTTTAGATCAGAGCGCAAACTAGTTTCACTTCTCAGAAAGTGAAACTCAGACAGTCGTTGTCACTGAGAGGTGAAATGGCGCAGCAAGGAGCTCAGCTGGACGGAGCAAAATTCTGTTGTTCGATCTGTTTGGATCTACTGAAGGATCCGGTGACTATTCCCTGTGGACACAGCTACTGCATGAGCTGTATTAAAGGTTTCTGGGATGAAGAGGATGAGAAGAAAATCTACAGCTGCCCTCAGTGCAGACAGACCTTCACACCGAAGCCTGTCCTGGTGAAAAACACCATGTTTGCAGATTTAATGGAGGAGCTGAAGAAGACTGGACTCCAAGCTGCTCCTGTTGATCACTGCTATGCTGGACCTGAAGATGTGGCCTGTGATGTCTGCACTGGGAGGAAGATGACAGCTCTTAAGTCCTGTCTGGTGTGTCTTGTCTCTTACTGTGAGAAACACCTCCAACCTCATTATGAATCTGCTGCATTCAAAAAACACAAGCTGGTCGACCCCTCCAAGAAGCTCCAGGAGAACATCTGCTCTCGTCATGATGAGGTGATGAAGATGTTCTGCCGTACTGATCAGCAGAGTATCTGTTATCTCTGCTCTGTGGATGAACATAAAGGCCACGACACAGTCTCAGCTGCAGCAGAAAGGACTGAGAGGCAGAGAGAGCTCGAGGTGAGTCGACAAAACATCCAGCAGAGAATCCAGGACAGAGAGAAAGATGTGAAGCTGCTTCAACAGGAGGTGGAGGCCGTCAGTCGCTCTGCTGATAAAGCAGTGAAGGACAGTGAGAAGATCTTCACTGAGCTGATCCGTCTCATCCAGAAAAGAAGCTCTGATGTGAAGCAGCAGATCAGATCCCAGCAGGAAACTGAAGTGAGTCGAGTCAAAGAGCTTCAGGAGAAGCTGGAGCAGGAGATCACTGAGCTGAAGAGGAAAGACACTGAACTGAAGAAGCTCTCACGCACAGAGGATCACAACCAGTTTCTACACAACTACCCCTCACTGTCACAACTCAGTGAACCTACAGACTCATTCAGCATCAATATCCGTCCTCTGAGATACTTTGAGGATGTGACAGCAGCTGTGTCAGAGCTCAGAGATCAACTACAGGACATCCTGAGGGAGAAATGGACAAACATCTCACTGACAGGGACTGAAGTGGACGTTTTACTGTCAGAAGCAGAACCCAAGACCAGAGCTGAGTTCTTAAAATATTCACGTGAAATCACACTGGATCCAAACACAGCACACACACAGCTGTTATTATCTGATGGGAACAGAAAAGCAACATTAAAGAAAGAAAAACAGTCTTATTCTAGTCACCCAGACAGATTCACTGGATGGTGGTGTCAGGTCCTGAGTAGAGAGAGTCTGACTGAACGTTGTTACTGGGAGGTGGAGTGGAGAGGAGGAGGAGTTGATGTAGCAGTCACATACAAGAATATCAGCAGAGCAGGAAACTCAAATGAATGTTTATTTGGACGCAATAACAAATCTTGGGCTTTAGATTGTAACACTAACAGTTATAGATTTTTGTTCAACAATGTCTTTACTCCCGTCTCAGGTCCTGGTTCCTCCAGAGTAGGAGTGTACCTGGATCACAGAGCAGGTATTCTGTCCTTCTACAGCATCTCTGAAACCATGACTCTCCTCCACAGAGTCCAGACCACATTCACTCAGCCTCTCTATGCTGGATTTTGGCTTTACTCCGCTTTCAGGGACACTGCTGAGTTCTGCAAACTCAAATAGACAGAAGTCATTTAAGGGACAGTCGGTTAAATTCTGAGTTAATTCTTAAAATGATTTTGTCTCTGTCATTGTTGCTGAGAGCTCGTTGCTGCAGTGTTTCTGCACAGAGATCAGCTGTCAATCAAACATTATGGTCAACTTTGACATCTTCTCATCTGTTGTTATGTAAATATTTGAGTTTCTTTAGTTGCTGCTCTTTCTTGTGTCTGTTTCACCATGGAGGCTTTCACTGATCATGATGATTTTGTTTTTAAGTTGAACTATTGTGATAATAATCAATAAGGAGATCATTTATTATGTTGTTGTACATAGCTGACATTCTGGGTTAAACTAACTGATTGTGTGGATGAAGTGAATCTGAACATGAAATCATTGAACAAGAGTCATTTAACAGACTTTACTGATTGGATGTGTGAACAATCTGAAGCTTTATATCATCAATAAAGTTGTTTTATTTCAAGATTGAACAAAGTATTTTCTTCTGTCTTCATCTCAGGATCTCATTCAAAGCTTCTGGAGAAAATGTGAAACTAATATGAGAGTTTATTTGAGGCAGTTTTCCTCCTGAAACACCACAAAGTACAGAGTTCATGTTCAGAGCAGAAGAACGTTTGTCAGTCAGTCTCTGTACTTTCAGCTTTCTTCACTAAAACAGCTTCATCACAGAGAAATGAGCAGAGTTTTCTATTACTTGTTGCTTTTAACAAACTGAGATTTTATTTGTGCATTTAGTCAATAAAGAGGATTTGTTACACAGGCCTAAAAAAAAACTGGAAAAAAATAGTTTTAAAAAATCAATTTGGTCAAATTTGGGTGTGAAGATGTTTTGTTGAGTCGTGACGAACATAAAACAACATCTATGTGTAATTGTGAACTTGAGGTCATTTCATTAATGTTGAAGTTGATTTTCATGAAGATGAAAGTTCAGAATGAGGCTGTCATGTTGGTTCAGTGTTTAGCTCTGTCACCTCACAGTCAGACGCTTCTGGGTTGTAAAGTTTGAATCCAGACTTGATTCAAACTTCTTGTGACTCATTTTGTTCGGGGTTTAATCTCTCAATCCACAAAACTGCCTGCTGTGCTGAAGACTTTCTGTTATTGATGCTTAACTGACAACAAAGAAATGCATCTAAAACTGTCATGATTAGTGTTTCTGACAACTGTGATTGATTTATTGCACCATCACAGGTAAAGTTACTCCACCTTTTCTAGTCCAGAAGTCATTTAGGAATCATTTCATCATAATGATAATTACATTAAAAACTGCTTTCAATCTCATCAGAATCAACATCAAGAGAACTTGACATGTTCATTCTAGTTTTAAGCCGTTAAGAGTTCAGAAAACCGAATATTTGAACAACAGCAGATGAAACATGTTTAAACTCTATCAGGTCCAGTCATGAAATAATTAAATCATAAAATAAATAAATCATTCTTTACATCTGGTTTCAAGTTTTTCCATGTTGGTCAATCAGATTTCATGAAGTCTAAAGTCTCAAATCTCAAAGTTTTATTTACAACCTGAAGACTCATGTGAACAATATTTGTAAACTGGAAAATCTTCCATCTACATTTGGATGTTCTCACAGAACAGATGTTATATAGAAGCTTTTTTTAAAAATGATATCAAACTTGTAGTCAGATGCAAACATCAGCATGTTAACATATAACTCGGCTTCATGCTACATTTACAAGCTGGCAACACCAGACGAATGTATAACACATGATCACGTTGCATCATACATTCATTTTATACCCACAGTAACTGAGTTTAAATTCAATTCTGTAAATAGATTTTAAATTGTTTGTTTAATTTTAGTCCTACTTTGTTTATTTCATTATTATTATTATTATAACCTTACTCTTGTTATATTTTTATTCTTCTGTGTTGCGTTTGTGGGAGCAACAATCTTTGTATTTTTACATTCTTGGTTAATAAACAGATTCTTATTCTGATTTATATTCTTTCATATTTGCTGGTAAATCAGTTCATGTATGAAGTAACTGTGATTTAACAGTTATCATTAATAGATGATCCTTTAAGTGTTAACTAATCACATAAAGCCATAGAGACTCATAGAAATACTTCAATCATCATGAGTTGTGTATTAGTTAAACAATACTTAAGTATGTGATTTGTTCCCTAAAGTACATAAATATTAGAAAAAATAAAGTGTCACCACATTTACTCTTGTAGCTGCACTCATGACTGAAACTTTTTTTTTTGGAGTGATCAGTGGAAAACGAGAGGAAGCAGCAACACACATGAGAGAGAAAACTATCACGTTATGTCAAAACAACAATATTATACAGTTAAGGGGCTTGATGGAAAAACTCAGCTGGATTTTAGGAGAATACAAGAATTCAGAGAAACAGGGAGTCATCTGTAGATCTCTCCTAAATTCCCAAGATTACTTTGACACCAGAAAGCAGGTGACCAGTGTTTTCAAATGAGACGTGAGCTTCGTTGTAAGAAAAAAAAGGGTTAAACACACAGTATCTCTCTCAAACTGCTCCTCCTCCTGGAATGAATCATAGCTTGATAACTCCTCCCTCTTCTTCCTGCTCTCAAACACAACAAGCTCCAGTCTGTCCACGTATTTCCTTGTTCCCTCCCCTTCAGATCTACAGTTTGAAGATGGGTGTAACCAACATGTAAAAGAGCTGCAGCCTCCATTCACTGTAGAAACACATGCTGTTTAGATCAGAGCTCAAACTAGTTTCACTTCTCAGAAAGTGAAACTCAGACAGTCGTTGTCACTGAGAGGTGAAATGTCGCAGCAAGGAGTTCAGCTGGACGGAGCAAAATTCTGCTGTTCGATCTGTCTGGATCTACTGAATGATCCGGTGACTATTCCCTGTGGACACAGCTACTGCATGAGCTGTATTAAAGGTTTCTGGGATGAAGAGGATGAGAAGAAAATCTACAGCTGCCCTCAGTGCAGACAGGCCTTCACACCGAGGCCTGTCCTGGTGAAAAACACCATGTTAGCAGATTTAATGGAGGAGCTGAAGAAGACTGGACTCCAAGCTGCTCCTGCTGATCACTGCTATGCTGGACCTGAAGATGTGGCCTGTGATGTCTGCACTGGGAGGAAGATGAAAGCTCTCAAGTCCTGTCTGGTATGTCTCGCCTCTTACTGTGAGAAACACCTTCAGCCTCACTATGATGTTGCTCCATTAAGGAAACACAAGCTGGTCGACCCCTCCAAGAAGCTCCAGGAGAACATCTGCTCTCGTCATGATGAGGTGATGAAGATGTTCTGCCGTACTGATCAGCAGAGTATCTGTTATCTCTGCCCTGTGGATGAACATAAAGGCCACGACACAGTCTCAGCTGCAGCAGAAAGGACTGAGAGGCAGAGAGAGCTCGAGGTGAGTCGACAAAACATCCAGCAGAGAATCCAGGACAGAGAGAAAGATGTGAAGCTGCTTCAACAGGAGGTGGAGGCCGTCAGTCGCTCTGCTGATAAAGCAGTGGAGGACAGTGAGAAGATCTTCACTGAGCTGATCCGTCTCATCCAGAAAAGAAGCTCTGATGTGAAGCAGCAGATCAGATCCCAGCAGGAAACTGAAGTGAGTCGAGTCAAAGAGCTTCAGGAGAAGCTGGAGCAGGAGATCACTGAGCTGAAGAGGAAAGACGCTGAACTGAAGAAGCTCTCACACACAGAGGATCACAACCAGTTTCTACACAACTACCCCTCACTGTCACAACTCAGTGAACCTACAGACTCATCCAGCATCAATATCCGTCCTCTGAGATACTTTGAGGATGTGACAGCAGCTGTGTCAGAGCTCAGAGATCAACTACAGAACATCCTGAGGGAGAAATGGACAAACATCTCACTGACAGTGGCTGAAGTGGACGTTTTACTGTCAGAACCAGAACCCAAGACCAGAGCTGAGTTCTTAAAATATTCACGTGAAATCACACTGGATCCAAACACAGCACACATAAAGCTGTTATTATCTGAGGGAAACAGAAAAGCAACAACCAATAAAGAAAAACAGTCTTATTCTAGTCACCCAGACAGATTCACTGATCATTGGCAGATCCTGAGTAGAGAGAGTCTGACTGGACGTTGTTACTGGGAGGTGGAGCGGGGCGGAGAAGGAGTTGATGTAGCAGTCGCATACAAGAATATCAGCAGAGCAGGAAACTCACATGAATGTGCATTTGGACTCAATGACAAATCTTGGGCTTTAGATTGTGACATTGACAGTTATAGATTTTGGTTCAACAATGTCAAAACTCTCGTCTCAGGTCGTCGTTCCTCCAGAGTAGGAGTGTACCTGGATCACAGAGCAGGTATTCTGTCCTTCTACAGCATCTCTGAAACCATGACGCTCCTCCACAGAGTCCAGACCACATTCACTCAGCCTCTCTATGCTGGACTACGTCTTTATTATTCATTCTCTTACGGGGACACTGCTCAGTTCTGCAAACTCAAATAGACAGAAGTCATTTAAGGGACAGTCGGTTAAATTCTGAGTTAATTCTTAAAATGATTTTGTCTCTGTCATTGTTGCTGAGAGCTCGTTGCTGCAGTGTTTCTGCACAGAGATCAGCTGTCAATCAAACATTATGGTCAACTTTGACATCTTCTCATCTGTTGTTATGTAAATATTTGAGTTTCTTTAGTTGCTGCTCTTTCTTGTGTCTGTTTCACCATGGAGGCTTTCACTGATCATGATGATTTTGTTTTATACACAAACTTGCATTTCTCAACTCTGCTCTTGTTTCTCTTCCACTTCATCAGTCTGAACAGAGAAAGAACCAGAACTTCCTTTATCAATAGATATTTTACTCTCACGACTTTGTAAATCTGTCAAGAAATTTACATTCACATTGATACATTTGGTCATGTACAAATCAGGTATTATAAAGTATTATAATACTTGAATTATTGTGATAATAATCAATAAGGAGATCATTTATGATGTTGTTGTACATAGCTGACATTCTGGGTTAAACTAACTGATTGTGTGGATGAAGTGAATCTGAATATGAAATCATTGAACAAGAGTCATTTAACAGACTTTACTGATTGGATGTGTGAACAATCTGAAGCTTTATATCATCAATAAAGTTGTTTTATTTCAAGATTGAACAAAGTATTTTCTTCTGTCTTCATCTCAGGATCTCATTCAAAGCTTCTGGAGAAAATGTGAAACTAATATGAGAGTTTATTTGAGGCAGTTTTCCTCCTGAAACACCACAAAGTACAGAGTTCATGTTCAGAGCAGAAGAACGTTTGTCAGTCAGTCTCTGTACTTTCAGCTTTCTTCACTAAAACAGCTTCATCACAGAGAAATGAGCAGAGTTTTCTATTACTTGTTGCTTTTAACAAACTGAGATTTTATTTGTGCATTTAGTCAATAAAGAGGATTTGTTACACAGGCCTAAAAAAAAACTGGAAAAAAATAGTTTTAAAAAATCAATTTGGTCAAATTTGGGTGTGAAGATGTTTTGTTGAGTCGTGACGAACATAAAACAACATCTATGTGTAATTGTGAACTTGAGGTCATTTCATTAATGTTGAAGTTGATTTTCATGAAGATGAAAGTTCAGAATGAGGCTGTCATGTTGGTTCAGTGTTTAGCTCTGTCACCTCACAGTCAGACGCTTCTGGGTTGTAAAGTTTGAATCCAGACTTGATTCAAACTTCTTGTGACTCATTTTGTTCGGGGTTTAATCTCTCAATCCACAAAACTGCCTGCTGTGCTGAAGACTTTCTGTTATTGATGCTTAACTGACAACAAAGAAATGCATCTAAAACTGTCATGATTAGTGTTTCTGACAACTGTGATTGATTTATTGCACCATCACAGGTAAAGTTACTCCACCTTTTCTAGTCCAGAAGTCATTTAGGAATCATTTCATCATAATGATAATTACATTAAAAACTGCTTTCAATCTCATCAGAATCAACATCAAGAGAACTTGACATGTTCATTCTAGTTTTAAGCCATTAAGAGTTCAGAAAAGCGAATATTTGAACAACAGCAGATGAAACATGTTTAAACTCTATCAGGTCCAGTCATGAAATAATTAAATCATAAAATAAATAAATCATTCTTTACATCTGGTTTCAAGTTTTTCCATGTTGGTCAATCAGATTTCATGAAGTCTAAAGTCTCAAATCTCAAAGTTTTATTTACAACCTGAAGACTCATGTGAACAATATTTGTAAACTGGAAAATCTTCCATCTACATTTGGATGTTCTCACAGAACAGATGTTATATAGAAGCTTTTTTAAAAAATGATATCAAACTTGTAGTCAGATGCAAACATCAGCATGTTAACATATAACTCGTCTTCATGCTACATTTACAAGCTGGCAACACCAGACGAATGTATAACACATGATCACGTTGCATCATACGTTCATTTTATACCCACAGTAACTGAGTTTAAATTCAATTCTGTAAATAGATTTTAAATTGTTCATTTAATTTTAGTCCTACTTTGTTTAAGGGATGCACGATATTATCGGCACGTCATCGGTATCGGCCGATAAAAGCTCTAAAAATAAATATCGGCATCGGCGAATTCTGCCGATTATGAGAGGCCGATATGTCACCATCTCCTCCGTCGCCTGACTGGGCTTCCCTTGATGGACTGTGTCACACTGACGATCCCGGTGCTTCCTCTGCAGGCTCCACTTCACTCAAGCTGCCCGTCAGACCAGCTGCTTCTGCCCACTTTAACCAGAATAACAAACCGGGGCTCGGTGCTCCACATTTCCTGCCATACTTGTCATTTGTTTGTTTAGCCAGTCACATCGCTGTCATTTATGGTTCAATCAAAACAGAAAAGTATTGAAGTTCATTATTTATTGTTTCTGGAGTTATAGATTAACTTAGGTTGTAACCTACTATACTCACCCACCATGCGGCCAGGAGACAAAATGGAGGCACTGAACCACTTCCTGATTTTAAGATCTTGCTGACATCACCAGTGATGTCATGGGTTAGACCAAGTGTGAGGGGCATTTATTTTATTTAGTTAAATGTTTGGTTTTGTATTTATGTTATTTGTACTTATTTTGGTTTACGATAAGGAACAATGCTGTTGTTGATGTTTGTGTAAACAATGTTAACTGATACAAGTGACATTGTCATTCACCAGTTGTTGGTCTAAGGGAAAGGACACCCCTGATAGAAATATGGTTCTCCCTAGACAGATTTCAGGGCCTATTTAAAGGGAGAGATGTTAGTTTAGAAGAGAGCAGAAACCAAAGAGGATGTCAGTGTAGCTGTGTGAAGGTAAGTTTGATTTTGCTTGTTTTCATTTGGTCGTCTCTGAGTCTGTCCCGTATCACCTTCCTTGACACTCTGGCAAAGCTTCCTCACAGGTAAAACTTTATTTCATGGTAAAACAGCAAATAATTGTACAAAATTGAGAGACAGACAGTGATCAGTAGATGCTGAGTAAAAGGGAACAGGCAGCTTTACATTACGGTGCTGTAATATCTCTTTACTTTTGGGGTTGTACTAAACAGTCCTTTCATCCCCATGTCCAAACTGTGTGAGTGTCAGCATGTGTGTATGTAATACTGTAGGTCAAGGCTGATAATTAGTGTGATTACTGCAAGCGATCACACTATTGTAGCAGCAGCCGGCAGCAGCTCTCAGTAGAGTTGGCACATGTGCACCTGGACAGCGGCGTATGACTTTTATTTATTTATTTTCTCACCCATCTTCATCCAGCAAATCACCAGGTGAGTTCCTTTTTGCTTTGCTTGGTAACATTGTCAAAATACATTACATTTCCAATCAGTTTGAATTGTGCTATATGCCCTTGCTTTTGTCATGATTACGATTTGGTACCGTGTCATCTGATCACAACATCAAACAAAAAGCTATTTTACTGGTATATATTCTTTTCCTTAAGCCTGTGATCTATTCTTTGAGATTCTTCCTGACTTACTGACCAATCTTGACGATTTGGAGTTTTTGCTCAAATAGTTTTCCTGAAGTGAATTTAATTCCGTTGAAATGTAAAAGGCATAGGACTGAAGATGCAGGAGTTAAGTTTTGAAATCAGTCTTGCTAACTACTACATCTGTACTGTTGCTAAAATAATGTCTTGTTTCAGCAGCAAGTCAACATTTCTGAGAGCGGAGCTGGACTTGTGATTCTGATGCTCCAAATTACACAGTGAGTTTCATTTTACTTTGTTTTATATGACAACATGCCCAAATAACTTAATTTTTTTAAGTGAAGATAATGTCCCATCGCTGTCTGTGTAGTGTTGTGTACTTGTAGATTTATTACTCTGGTGGCCTATATGAAACACATCAGCAATTTGCAGCAATATCCCAGTCCTTCAGTGTTGCATTCCTGGATGGATGCAACACTGAAGTATGAGTATGGAATCCACACAAGTCTGGAGCTGCTTCATATACAATGAATGTGAAACTAATTTTGTAGTAATTTTTTAATACCCAAATAAGCTTTATTCTATAGTAAACTTTCATATCTGACACATAAAATGTACCTGTATACTAGGCTTGGGCAATGTCTACAGAATTACTTTGTAAAGCGAGCAGTAAAAGGTAATTTTATGACATATTCTGGTTATTAAACACAATTTTTATAATATAATAATATTATCTTTTTATTTCATAATGGTTGGACTGTAAAAATGTAGACAATGTCCAAAGTAAATATCCGTATTTTTAAAATAAATCTCTGTGGAATAACTAAAGGTTTTTTACTGTTATTTGACGGTAAGTGTTTGGCAACTTTTGCTGCCAGAATTTTTACCATTTTTTTATGATTTTTTTTTTTTTTTACAATGTGTGATTTAACAGTTATCATTAATAGATGATCCTTTAAGTGTTAACAAATCACATAAAGCCAGAGACTCATAGAAATACTTCAATCATCATGAGTTGTGTATTAGTTAAACAATACTTAAGTATGTGATTTGTTCCCTAAAGTACATAAATATTAGAAAAAATAAAGTGTCACCACATTTACTCTTGTAGCTGCACTCATGAGTGAAACCTTTTTTTTTTGCAGTGATCAGTGGAAAACGAGAGGAAGCAGCAACACACATGCGAGAGAAAACTATCACGTTATGTCAAAACAACAATATTATACAGTTAAGGGGCTTGATGGAAAAACTAAGCTGGATTTTAGGAGAATACAAGAATTCAGAGAAACAGGGAGTCATCTGTAGATCTCTCCTAAATTCCCAAGATTACTTTGACACCAGAAAGCAGGTGACCAGTGTTTTCAAATGAGACGTGAGCTTAGTTGTAAGAAAAAAAATGGTTAAACACACAGTATCTCTCTCAAACTGCTCCTCCTCCTGGAATGAATCATAGCTTGATAACTCCTCCCTCTTCTTCCTGCTCTCAAACACAACAAGCTCCAGTCTGTCCACGTATTTCCTTGTTCCCTCCCCTTCAGATCTACAGTTTGAAGATGGGTGTAACCAACATGTAAAAGAGCTGCAGCCTCCATTCACTGCAGAAACACATGCTGTTTAGATCAGAGCGCAAACTAGTTTCACTTCTCAGAAAGTGAAACTCAGACAGTCGTTGTCACTGAGAGGTGAAATGGCGCAGCAAGGAGCTCAGCTGGACGGAGCAAAATTCTGCTGTTCGATCTGTCTGGATCTACTGAAGGATCCGGTGACTATTCCCTGTGGACACAGCTACTGCATGAGCTGTATTAAAGGTTTCTGGGATGAAGAGGATGAGAAGAAAATCTACAGCTGCCCTCAGTGCAGACAGACCTTCACACCGAGGCCTGTCCTGGTGAAAAACACCATGTTAGCAGATTTAATGGAGGAGCTGAAGAAGACTGGACTCCAAGCTTCTCCTGCTGATCACTGCTATGCTGGACCTGAAGATGTGGCCTGTGATTTCTGCACTGGGAGGAAGATGAAAGCTCTTAAGTCCTGTCTGGTGTGTCTCGTCTCTTATTGTGAGAAACACCTTCAGCCTCATTATGGATCTGCTGCATTTGAAAAACACAAGCTGGTCGACCCCTCCAAGAAGCTCCAGGAGAACATCTGCTCTCGTCATGATGAGGTGATGAAGATGTTCTGCCGTACTGATCAGCAGAGTATCTGTTATCTCTGCTCTGTGGAGGAACATAAAGGCCACGACACAGTCTCAGCTGCAGCAGAAAGGACTGAGAGGCAGAGAGAGCTCGAGGTGAGTCGACAAAACATCCAGCAGAGAATCCAGGACAGAGAGAAAGATGTGAAGCTGCTTCAACAGGAGGTGGAGGCCGTCAGTCGCTCTGCTGATAAAGCAGTGGAGGACAGTGAGAAGATCTTCACTGAGCTGATCCGTCTCATCCAGAAAAGAAGCTCTGATGTGAAACAGCAGATCAGATCCCAGCAGGAAACTGAAGTGAGTCGAGTCAAAGAGCTTCAGGAGAAGCTGGAGCAGGAGATCACTGAGCTGAAGAGGAAAGACGCTGAACTGAAGCAGCTCTCACACACAGAGGATCACAACCAGTTTCTACACAACTACCCCTCACTGTCACAACTCAGTGAACCTACAGACTCATCCAGCATCAATATCCGTCCTCTGAGATACTTTGAGGATGTGACAGCAGCTGTGTCAGAGCTCAGAGATCAACTACAGGACATCCTGAGGGAGAAATGGACAAACATCTCACTGACAGGGACTGAAGTGGACGTTTTACTGTCAGAACCAGAACCCAAGACCAGAGCTGAGTTCTTAAAATATTCACGTGAAATCACACTGGATCCAAACACAGCAAATACACGTCTGTTATTATCTGATGGGAACAGAAAAGCAACACTAGAGGATGAAAAACAGTCTTATTCTCGTCACCCAGACAGATTCACTTATCGGTATCAGGTCCTGAGTAGAGAGAGTCTGACTGGACGTTGTTACTGGGAGTTGGAGTGGAGAGGAAGAGGAGTTCATGTAGCAGTCGCATACAAGAATATCAGCAGAGCAGCATGCTCAAATGAATGTGTATTTGGATACAATGACAAATCTTGGGCTTTAGATTGTTCCACTAAAAGTTGTAAATTTTGGTTCAACAAAGTCTCAACTCCCGTCTCAGGTCCTGGTTCCTCCAGAGTAGGAGTGTACCTGGATCACAGAGCAGGTATTCTGTCCTTCTACAGCATCTCTGAAACCATGACTCTCCTCCACAGAGTCCAGACCACATTCACTCAGCCTCTCTATGCTGGACTTTTGCTTTACTACTCTGTCGGGAACACTGCTGAGTTCTGCAAACTCAAATAGACAGAAGTCATTTAAGGGACAGTCGGTTAAATTCTGAGTGAATTCTTAAAATGATTTTGTCTCTGTCATTGTTGCTGAGAGCTCGTTGCTGCAGTGTTTCTGCACAGAGATCAGCTGTCAGTCAAACATTATGGTCAACTTTGACATCTTCTCATCTGTTGTTATGTAAATATTTGAGTTTCTTTAGTTGCTGCTCTTTCTTGTGTCGGTTTCACCATGGAGGCTTTCACTGATCATGATGATTTGGTTTTAACTTGAATTATTGTGATAATAATCAATAAGGACATCATTTATTATGTTGTTGTACATAGCTGACATTCTGGGTTAAACTAACTAATTGTGTGGATGAAGTGAATCTGAACATGAAATCATTGAACAAGAGTCATTTAACAGACTTTACTGATTGGATGCGTGAACAATCTGAAGCTTTATATCATCAATAAAGTTGTTTTATTTCAAGATTGAACAAAGTATTTTCTTCTGTCTTCATCTCAGGATCTCATTCAAAGCTTCTGGAGAAAATGTGAAACTAATATGAGAGTTTATTTGAGGCAGTTTTCCTCCTGAAACACCACAAAGTACAGAGTTCATGTTCAGAGCAGAAGAACGTTTGTCAGTCAGTCTCTGTACTTTCAGCTTTCTTTACTAAAACAGCTTCATCACAGAGAAATGAGCAGAGTTTTCTATCACTTGTTGCTTTTAACAAACCGAGATTTTATTTGTGCATTTAGTCAATAAAGAGGATTTGTTACACAGGCTTAAAAAAACTGGAAAAAAATAGTTTTAAAAAATCAATTTGGTCAAATTTGGGTGTGAAGATGTTTTGTTGAGTCGTGACGAACATAAAACAACATCTATGTGTAATTGTGAACTTGAGGTCATTTCATTAATGTTGAAGTTGATTTTCATGAAGATGAAAGTTCAGAATGAGGCTGTCATGTTGGTTCAGTGTTTAGCTCTGTCACCTCACAGTCAGACGCTTCTGGGTTGTAAAGTTTGAATCCAGACTTGATTCAAACTTCTTGTGACTCATTTTGTTCGGGGTTTAATCTCTCAATCCACAAAACTGCCTGCTGTGCTGAAGACTTTCTGTTATTGATGCTTAACTGACAACAAAGAAATGCATCTAAAACTGTCATGATTAGTGTTTCTGACAACTGTGATTGATTTATTGCACCATCACAGGTAAAGTTACTCCACCTTTTCTTGTCCAGAAGTCATTTAGGAATCATTTCATCATAATGATAATTACATTAAAAACTGCTTTCAATCTCATCAGAATCAACATCAAGAGAACTTGACATGTTCATTCTAGTTTTAAGCCGTTAAGAGTTCAGAAAACCGAATATTTGAACAACAGCAGATGAAACATGTTTAAACTCTATCAGGTCCAGTCATGAAATAATTAAATCATAAAATAAATAAATCATTCTTTACATCTGGTTTCAAGTTTTTCCATGTTGGTCAATCAGATTTCATGAAGTCTAAAGTCTCAAATCTCAAAGTTTTATTTATAACCTGAAGACTCATGTGAACAATATTTGTAAACTGGAAAATCTTCCATCTACATTTGGATGTTCTCACAGAACAGATGTTATATAGAAGCTTTTTTTAAAAATGATATCAAACTTGTAGTCAGATGCAAACATCAGCATGTTAACATATAACTCGTCTTCATGCTACATTTACAAGCTGGCAACACCAGACGAATGTATAACACATGATCACGTTGCATCATACATTCATTTTATACCCACAGTAACTGAGTTTAAATTCAATTCTGTAAATAGATTTTAAATTGTTCATTTAATTTTAGTCCTACTTTGTTTATTTCATTATTATTATTATAACCTTACTCTTGTTATATTTTTATTCTTCTATGTTGTGTTTGTGGGAGCAACAATCTTTGTATTTTTACATTCTTGGCTAATAAACAGATTCTGATTCTGATTTATATTCTTTCATATTTGCTGGTAAATCAGTTCATGTATGAAGTAACTGTGATTTAACAGTTATCATTAATAGATGATCCTTTAAGTGTTAACTAATCACATAAAGCCATAGAGACTCATAGAAATACTATACAGGTGACCAGTGTTTTCAAATGAGACGTGAGCTTCGTTGTAAGAAAAAAAAAAAAAAGGGTTAAACACACAGTATCTCTCTCAAACTGCTCCTCCTCCTGGAATGAATCATAGCTTGATAACTCCTCCCTCTTCTTCCTGCTCTCAAACACAACAAGCTCCAGTATGTCCACGTATTTCCTTGTTCCCTCCCCTTCAGATCTACAGTTTGAAGATGGGTGTAACCAACATGTAAAAGAGCTGCAGCCTCCATTCACTGCAGAAACACATGCTGTTTAGATCAGAGCGCAAACTAGTTTCACTTCTCAGAAAGTGAAACTCAGACAGTCGTTGTCACTGAGAGGTGAAATGGCGCAGCAAGGAGCTCAGCTGGACGGAGCAAAGTTCTGCTGTTCGATCTGTCTGGATCTACTGAAGGATCCGGTGGCTATTCCCTGTGGACACAGCTACTGCATGAGCTGTATTAAAGGTTTCTGGGATGAAGAGGATGAGAAGAAAATCTACAGCTGCCCTCAGTGCAGACAGACCTTCACACCGAGGCCTGTCCTGGTGAAAAACACCATGTTAGCAGATTTAATGGAGGAGCTGAAGAAGACTGGACTCCAAGCTGCTCCTGCTGATCACTGCTATGCTGGACCTGAAGATGTGGCCTGTGATGTCTGCACTGGGAGGAAGCTGAAAGCCCTCAAGTCCTGTCTGGTGTGTCTGATATCTTACTGTAAAAATCACCTCCAGCCTCACTATGAATTGCCTGCTTTTGAAAAACACAAGCTGGTCGACCCCTCCAAGAAGCTCCAGGAGAACATCTGCTCTCGTCATGATGAGGTGATGAAGATTTTCTGCCGTACTGATCAGCAGAGTATCTGTTATCTCTGCTCTCTGGATGAACATAAAGGCCACGACACAGTCTCAGCTGCAGCAGAAAGGACTGAGAGGCAGAGAGAGCTCGAGGTGAGTCGACAAAACATCCAGCAGAGAATCCAGGACAGAGAGAAAGATGTGAAGCAGCTTCAACAGGAGGTGGAGGCCGTCAGTCGCTCTGCTGATAAAGCAGTGGAGGACAGTGAGAAGATCTTCACTGAGCTGATCCGTCTCATCCAGAAAAGAAGCTCTGATGTGAAGCAGCAGATCAGATCCCAGCAGGAAACTGAAGTGAGTCGAGTCAAAGAGCTTCAGGAGAAGCTGGAGCAGGAGATCACTGAGCTGAAGAGGAAAGACGCTGAACTGAAGCAGCTCTCACACACAGAGGATCACAACCAGTTTCTACACAACTACCCCTCACTGTCACAACTCAGTGAACCTACAGACTCATCCAGCATCAATATCCGTCCTCTGAGATACTTTGAGGATGTGACAGCAGCTGTGTCAGAGCTCAACGATCAACTACAGGACATCCTGAGGGAGAAATGGACAAACATCTCACTGACAGTGACTGAAGTGGACGTTTTACTGTCAGAACCAGAACCCAAGACCAGAGCTGAGTTCTTAAAATATTCATGTGATATCACATTGGATCCAAACACAGCACACACATATGTGTTATTATCTGAGGGGAACAGAAAAGCAACATTAAAGAAAGAAAAACAGTCTTATTCTAGTCACCCAGACAGATTCACTGTATGGCGTCAGGTCCTGAGTAGAGAGAGTCTGACTGGACGTTGTTACTGGGAGGTGGAGTGGAGAGGAGGAGGAGTTTGTGTAGCAGTCGCATACAAGAATATCAGCAGAGCAGGAGACTCAAATGAATGTATATTTGGACGCAATGTCAAATCTTGGTCTTTAAATTGTGACACTGACAGTTATACATTTTGGTTCAACAATGTCTCAACTCCCGTCTCAGGTCCTGGTTCCTCCAGAGTAGGAGTGTACCTGGATCACAGAGCAGGTATTCTGTCCTTCTACAGCATCTCTGAGACCATGACTCTCCTCCACAGAGTCCAGACCACATTCACTCAGCCTCTCTATGCTGGACTACGTTTTTACTACACTTTCGGGAACACTGCTGAGTTCTGCAAACTCAAATAGACAGAAGTCATTTAAGGGACAGTCGGTTAAATTCTTAAAGTTAATTCTTAAAATGATTTTGTCTCTGTCATTGTTGCTGAGAGCTCGTTGCTGCAGTGTTTCTGCACAGAGATCAGCTGTCAATCAAACATTATGGTCAACTTTGACATCTTCTCATCTGTTGTTATGTAAATATTTGAGTTTCTTTAGTTGCTGCTCTTTCTTGTGTCTGTTTCACCATGGAGGCTTTCACTGATCATGATGATTTTGTTTTATACACAAACTTGCATTTCTCAACTCTGCTCTTGTTTCTCTTCCACTTCATCAGTCTGAACAGAGAAAGAACCACAACTTCCTTTATCAATAGATATTTTACTCTCACGACTTTGTAAATCTGTCAAGAAATTTACATTCACATTGATACATTTGGTCATGTACAAATCAGGTATTATAAAGTATTATAATACTTGAATTATTGTGATAATAATCAATAAGGAGATCATTTATTATGTTGTTGTACATAGCTGACATTCTGGGTTAAACTAACTGATTGTGTGGATGAAGTGAATCTGAACATGAAATCATTGAACAAGAGTCATTTAACAGACTTTACTGATTGGATGTGTGAACAATCTGAAGCTTTATATCATAAATA
This sequence comes from Thunnus thynnus, assembly GCF_963924715.1. Taxonomy (NCBI): domain Eukaryota; kingdom Metazoa; phylum Chordata; class Actinopteri; order Scombriformes; family Scombridae; genus Thunnus; species Thunnus thynnus. Next base: position 29,654,465 of record NC_089528.1, read on the forward strand.
AAGTTGTTTTATTTCAAGATTGAACAAAGTAATTTCTTCTGTCTTCATCCAGACTTGATTCAAACTTCTTGTGACTCATTTTGTTCGGGGTTTAATCTCTCAATCCACAAAACTGCCTGCTGTGCTGAAGACTTTCTGTTATTGATGCTTAACTGACAACAAAGAAATGCATCTAAAACTGTCATGATTAGTGTTTCTGACAACTGTGATTGATTTATTGCACCATCACAGGTAAAGTTACTCCACCTTTTCTAGTCCAGAAGTCATTTAGGAATCATTTCATCATAATGATAATTACATTAAAAACTGCTTTCAATCTCATCAGAATCAATATCAAGAGAACTTGACATGTTCATTCTAGTTTTAAGCCGTTAAGAGTTCAGAAAACCGAATATTTGAACAACAGCAGATGAAACATGTTTAAACTCTATCAGGTCCAGTCATGAAATAATTAAATCATAAAATAAATAAATCATTCTTTACATCTGGTTTCAAGTTTTTCCATGTTGGTCAATCAGATTTCATGAAGTCTAAAGTCTCAAATCTCAAAGTTTTATTTACAACCTGAAGACTCATGTGAACAATATTCGTAAACTGGAAAATCTTCCATCTACATTTGGATGTTCTCACAGAACAGATGTTATATAGAAGCTTTTTTTAAAAATGATATCAAACTTGTAGTCAGATGCAAACATCAGCATGTTAACATATAACTCGTCTTCATGCTACATTTACAAGCTGGCAACACCAGACGAATGTATAACACATGATCACGTTGCATCATACATTCATTTTATACCCACAGTAACTGAGTTTAAATTCAATTCTGTAAATAGATTTTAAATTGTTTATTTAATTTTAGTCCTACTTTGTTTATTTCATTATTATTATTATAACCTTACTCTTGTTATATTTTTATTCTTATGTGTTATGTTTGTGGGAGCAACAATCTTTGTATTTTTACATTCTTGGCTAATAAACAGATTCTGATTCTGATTTATATTCTTTCATATTTGCTGGTAAATCAGTTCATGTATGAAGTAAGTGTGATTTAACAGTTATCATTAATAGATGATCCTTTAAGTGTTAACTAATCACATAAAGCCATAGAGACTCATAGAAATACTTCAATCATCATGAGTTGTGTATTAGTTAAACAATACTTAAGTATGTGATTTGTTCCCTAAAGTACATAAATATTAGAAAAAATAAAGTGTCACCACATTTACTCTTGTAGCTGCACTCATGACTGAAACTTTTTTTTTTGCAGTGATCAGTGGAAAAGGAGAGGAAGCAGCAACACACATGCGAGAGAAAACTATCACGTTATGTCAAAACAACAATATTATACAGTTAAGGGGCTTGATGGAAAAACTCAGCTGGATTTTAGGAGAATACAAGAATTCAGAGAAACAGGGAGTCATCTGTAGATCTCTCCTAAATTCCCAAGATTACTTTGACACCAGAAAGCAGGTGACCAGTGTTTTCAAATGAGACGTGAGCTTCGTTGTAAGAAAAAAAAGGGTTAAACACACAGTATCTCTCTCAAACTGCTCCTCCTCCTGGAATGAATCATAGCTTGATAACTCCTCCCTCTTCTTCCTGCTCTCAAACACAACAAGCTCCAGTCTGTCCACATATTTCCTTGTTCCCTCCCCTTCAGATCTACAGTTTGAAGATGGGTGTAACCAACATGTAAAAGAGCTGCAGCCTCCATTCACTGCAGAAACACATGCTGTTTAGATCAGAGCTCAAACTAGTTTCACTTCTCAGAAAGTGAAACTCAGACAGTCGTTGTCACTGAGAGGTGAAATGGCGCAGCAAGGAGCTCAGCTGGACGGAGCAAAGTTCTGCTGTTCGATCTGTCTGGATCTACTGAAGGATCCGGTGACTATTCCCTGTGGACACAGCTACTGCATGAGCTGTATTAAAGGTTTCTGGGATGAAGAGGATGAGAAGAAAATCTACAGCTGCCCTCAGTGCAGACAGACCTTCACACCGAAGCCTGTCCTGGTGAAAAACACCTTGGTAGCAGATTTAATGGAGGAGCTGAAGAAGACTGGACTCCAAGCTGCTCCTGCTGATCACTGCAATGCTGGACCTGAAGATGTAGCCTGTGATTTCTGCACTGGGAGGAAGATGAAAGCCATCAAGTCCTGTCTGGTGTGTCTCGTCTCTTACTGTGAGAAACACCTCCAACCTCACTACAATGTCGGTCAATTCAAAAAACACAAGCTGGTCGACCCCTCCAAGAAGCTCCAGGAGAACATCTGCTCTCGTCATGATGAGGTGATGAAGATATTCTGCCGTACTGATCAGCAGAGTATCTGTTATCTCTGCTCTCTGGATGAACATAAAGGTCACGACACAGTCTCAGCTGCAGCAGAAAGGACTGAGAGGCAGAGAGAGCTCGAGGTGAGTCGACAAAACATCCAGCAGAGAATCCAGGACAGAGAGGAAGATGTGAAGCTGCTTCAACAGGAGGTGGAGGCCGTCAGTCGCTCTGCTGATAAAGCAGTGGAGGACAGTGAGAAGATCTTCACTGAGCTGATCAGTCTCATCCAGAAAAGAAGCTCTGATGTGAAGCAGCAGATCAGATCCCAGCAGGAAACTGAAGTGAGTCGAGTCAAAGAGCTTCAGGAGAAGCTGGAGCAGGAGATCACTGAGCTGAAGAGGAAAGACGCTGAACTGAAGCAGCTCTCACACACAGAGGATCACAACCAGTTTCTACACAACTACCCCTCACTGTCACAACTCAGTGAACCTACAGACTCATCCAGCATCAATATCCGTCCTCTGAGATACTTTGAGGATGTGACAGCAGCTGTGTCAGAGCTCAGAGATCAACTACAGGACATCCTGAGGGAGAAATGGACAAACATCTCACTGAGAGTGACTGAAGTGGACGTTTTACTGTCAGAACCAGAACCCAAGACCAGAGCTGAGTTCTTAAAATATTCACGTGAAATCACACTGGATCCAAACACAGCAAACACACATCTGTTATTATCTCAGAGGAACAGAAAAGCAACATCCATGAGTCAACAACAGTCTTATTCTAGTCACCCAGACAGATTCACTGGATGGTGTTATCACGTCCTGAGTAGAGAGAGTCTGACTGGACGTTGTTACTGGGAGGTGGAGTGGAGAGGAGAAGGAGTTTATGTAGCAGTCGCATACAAGAATATCAGCAGAGCAGGAGACACAAATGAATGTGGATTTGGATGCAATGACAAATCTTGGGCTTTATATTGTGACACTAACAGTTATACATTTTGGTTCAACAATGTCTCAACTCCTGTCTCAGGTCCTGGTTCCTCCAGAGTAGGAGTGTACCTGGATCACAGAGCAGGTATTCTGTCCTTCTACAGCGTCTCTAAAACCATGACTCTCCTCCACAGAGTCCAGACCACATTCACTCAGCCTCTCTATGCTGGACTACGTCTTTATTATTCATTTGCTTACGGGGTCACTGCTGAGTTCTGCAAACTCAAATAGACAGAAGTCATTTAAGGGACAGTCGGTTAAATTCTGTGTTAATTCTTAAAATGATTTTGTCTCTGTCATTGTTGCTGAGAGCTTGTTGCTGCAGTGTTTCTGCACAGAGATCAGCTGTCAATCAAACATTATGGTCAACTTTGACATCTTGTCATCTGTTGTTATGTAAATATTTCAGTTTCTTTAGTTGCTGCTCTTTCTTGTGTCTGTTTCACCATGGAGGCTTTCACTGATCATGATGATTTTGTTTTTAAGTTGAACTATTGTGATAATAATCAATAAGGAGATCATTTATTATGTTGTTGTACATAGCTGACATTCTGGGTTAAACTAACTGATTGTGTGGATGAAGTGAATCTGAACATGAAATCATTGAACAAGAGTCATTTAACAGACTTTACTGATTGGATGTGTGAACAATCTGAAGCTTTATATCATCAATAAAGTTGTTTTATTTCAAGATTGAACAAAGTATTTTCTTCTGTCTTCATCTCAGGATCTCATTCAAAGCTTGTGGAGAAAATGTGAAACTAATATGAGAGTTTATTTGAGGCAGTTTTCCTCCTGAAACACCACAAAGTACAGAGTTCATGTTCAGTGCAGAAGAACGTTTGTCAGTCAGTCTCTGTACTTTCAGCTTTCTTCACTAAAACAGCTTCATCACAGAGAAATGAGCAGAGTTTTCTATCACTTGTTGCTTTTAACAAACTGAGATTTTATTTGTGCATTTAGTCAATAAAGAGGATTTGTTACACAGGCCTAAAAAAACTGGAAAAAAATATTTTTAAAAAAATGAATTTGGTCAAATTTGGGTGTGAAGATGTTTTGTTGAGTCGTGACGAACATAAAACAACATCTATGTGTAATTGTGAACTTGAGGTCATTTCATTAATGTTGAAGTTGATTTTCATGAAGATGAAAGTTCAGAATGAGGCTGTCATGTTGGTTCAGTGTTTAGCTCTGTCACCTCACAGTCAGACGCTTCTGGGTTGTAAAGTTTGAATCCAGACTTGATTCAAACTTCTTGTGACTCATTTTGTTCGGGGTTTAATCTCTCAATCCACAAAACTGCCTGCTGTGCTGAAGACTTTCTGTTATTGATGCTTAACTGACAACAAAGAAATGCATCTAAAACTGTCATGATTAGTGTTTCTGACAACTGTGATTGATTTATTGCACCATCACAGGTAAAGTTACTCCACCTTTTCTAGTCCAGAAGTCATTTAGGAATCATTTCATCATAATGATAATTACATTAAAAACTGCTTTTAATCTCATCAGAATCAACATCGAGAGAACTTGACATGTTCATTCTAGTTTTAAGCCGTTAAGAGTTCAGAAAACAGAATATTTGAACAACAGCAGATGAAACATGTTTAAACTCTATCAGGTCCAGTCATGAAATAATTAAATCATAAAATACATAAATCATTCTTTACATCTGGTTTCAAGTTTTTCCATGTCGGTCAATCAGATTTCATGAAGTCTAAAGTCTCAAATCTCAAAGTTTTATTTACAACCTGAAGACTCATGTGAACAATATTTTTAAACTGGAAAATCTTCCATCTACATTTGGATGTTCTCACAGAACAGATGTTATATAGAAGCTTTTTTTAAAAATGATATCAAACTTGTAGTCAGATGCAAACATCAGCATGTTAACATATAACTCGTCTTCATGCTACATTTACAAGCTGGCAACACCAGACGAATGTATAACACATGATCACGTTGCATCATACATTCATTTTATATCCACAGTAACTGAGTTTCAATTCAATTCTGTAAATAGATTTTAAATCGTTCATTTAATTTTCATCCTACTTTGTTTATTTCATTATTATTATTATAACCTTACTCTTGTTATATTTTTATTCTTCTGTGTTGTGTTTGTGGGAGCAACAATCTTTGTATTTTTACATTCTTGGTTAATAAACAGATTCTGATTCTGATTTATATTCTTTCATATTTGCTGATAAATCAGTTCATGTATGAAGTAACTATGATTTAACAGTTATCATTAATAGATGATCCTTTAAGTGTTAACTAATCACATAAAGCCTTAGAGACTCATAGAAATACTTCAATCATCATGAGTTGTGTATTAGTTAAACAATACTTAAGTATGTGATTTGTTCCCTAAAGTACATAAATATTAGAAAAAATAAAGTGTCACCACATTTACTCTTGTAGCTGCACTCATGACTGAAACTTTTTTTTTTTTGCAGTGATCAGTGGAAAACGAGAGGAAGCAGCAACACACATGCGAGAGAAAACTATCACGTTATGTCAAAACAACAATATTATACAGTTAAGGGGCTTGATGGAAAAACTCAGCTGGATTTTAGGAGAATACAAGAATTCAGAGAAACAGGGAGTCATCTGTAGATCTCTCCTAAATTCCCAAGATTACTTTGACACCAGAAAGCAGGTGACCAGTGTTTTCAAATGAGACGTGAGCTTAGTTGTAAGAAAAAAAAGGTTTAAACACACAGTATCTCTCTCAAACTGCTCCTCCTCCTGGAATGAATCATAGCTTGATAAGTCCTCCCTCTTCTTCCTGCTCTCAAACACAACAAGCTCCAGTCTGTCCACATATTTCCTTGTTCCCTCCCCTTCAGATCTACAGTTTGAAGATGGGTGTGACCAACCTGTAAAAGAGCTGCAGCCTCCATTCACTGCAGAAACACATGCTGTTTAGATCAAAGGTCAAACTAATTCAACGTCTACGGAAGTGAAACTCAGACAGTCGTTGTCACTGAGAGGTGAAATGGCGCAGCAAGGAGCTCAGCTGGACGGAGCAAAATTCTGCTGTTCGATCTGTCTGGATCTACTGAAGGATCCGGTGGCTATTCCCTGTGGACACAGCTACTGCATGAGCTGTATTAAAGGTTTCTGGGATGAAGAGGATGAGAAGAAAATCTACAGCTGCCCTCAGTGCAGACAGACCTTCACACCGAGGCCTGTCCTGGTGAAAAACACCATGTTAGCAGATTTAGTAGAGGAGCTGAAGAAGACTGGACTCCAAGCTGCTCCTGCTGATCACTGCTATGCTGGACCTGAAGATGTGGCCTGTGATTTCTGCACTGGGAGGAAGATGAAAGCTCTCAAGTCCTGTCTGGTGTGTCTTGTCTCTTACTGTGAGAAACACCTCCAACCTCACTACAATGTCGGTCAATTCAAAAAACACAAGCTGGTCGACCCCTCCAAGAAGCTCCAGGAGAACATCTGCTCTCGTCATGATGAGGTGATGAAGATGTTCTGCCGTACTGATCAGCAGAGTATCTGTTATCTCTGCTCTGTGGATGAACATAAAGGCCACGACACAGTCTCAGCTGCAGCAGAAAGGACTGAGAGGCAGAGAGAGCTCGAGGTGAGTCGACAAAACATCCAGCAGAGAATCCAGGACAGAGAGAAAGATGTGAAGCTGCTTCAACAGGAGGTGGAGGCCGTCAGTCGCTCTGCTGATAAAGCAGTGGAGGACAGTGAGAAGATCTTCACTGAGCTGATCCGTCTCATCCAGAAAAGAAGCTCTGATGTGAAGCAGCAGATCAGATCCCAGCAGGAAACTGAAGTGAGTCGAGTCAAAGATCTTCAGGAGAAGCTGGAGCAGGAGATCACTGAGCTGAAGAGGAAAGACGCTGAACTGAAGCAGCTCTCACACACAGAGGATCACAACCAGTTTCTACACAACTACCCCTCACTGTCACAACTCAGTGAACCTACAGACTCATCCAGCATCAATATCCGTCCTCTGAGATACTTTGAGGATGTGACAGCAGCTGTGTCAGAGCTCAGAGATCAACTACAGGACATCCTGAGGGAGAAATGGACAAACATCTCACTGACAGTGACTGAAGTGGACGTTTTACTGTCAGAACCAGAACCCAAGACCAGAGCTGAGTTCTTAAAATATTCATGTGAAATCACACTGGATCCAAACACAGCAAATACAAAGGTGTTATTATCTGATGGGAACAGAAGAGCAACATTAAAGACAGAACAACAGTCTTATTCTAGTCACCCAGACAGATTCACTGATTATTGTCAGGTCCTGAGTAGAGAGAGTCTGACTGGACGTTGTTACTGGGAGGTGGAGTGGAGAGGAACAGGGGTTGATGTAGCAGTCACATACAAGAATATCAGCAGAGCAGGAGGCTCGAAGGAATGTGGATTTGGACGCAATGACAAATCTTGGTCTTTATATTGTGACACTAACAATTATAGATTTTGGTTCAACGATGTCTCAACTCCCGTCTCAGGTCCTGGTTCCTCCAGAGTAGGAGTGTACCTGGATCACAGAGCAGGTATTCTGTCCTTCTACAGCGTCTCTGAAACCATGACTCTCCTCCACAGAGTCCAGACCACATTCACTCAGCCTCTCTATGCTGGACTACGTCTTTATTATTTTTTCTCTTACGGGGTCACTGCTGAGTTCTGCAAACTCAAATAGACAGAAGTCATTTAAGGGACAGTCGGTTAAATTCTGAGTTAATTCTTAAAATGATTTTGTCTCTGTCATTGTTGCTGAGAGCTCGTTGCTGCAGTGTTTCTGCACAGAGATCAGCTGTCAATCAAACATTATGGTCAACTTTGACATCTTCTCATCTGTTGTTATGTAAATATTTGAGTTTCTTTAGTTGCTGCTCTTTCTTGTGTCTGTTTCACCATGGAGGCTTTCACTGATCATGATGATTTGGTTTTAACTTGAAATATTGTGATAATAATCAATAAGGAGATCATTTATGATGTTGTTGTACATAGCTGACATTCTGGGTTAAACTAACTGATTGTGTGGATGAAGTGAATCTGAACATGAAATCATTGATCAAGAGTCATTTAACAGACTTTATTGATTGGATGTGTGAACAATCTGAAGCTTTATATCATCAATAAAGTTGTTTTATTTCAAGATTGAACAAAGTATTTTCTTCTGTCTTCATCTCAGGATCTCATTCAAAGCTTGTGGAGAAAATGTGAAACTAATATGAGAGTTTATTTGAGGCAGTTTTCCTCCTGAAACACCACAAAGTACAGAGTTCATGTTCAGAGCAGAAGAACGTTTGTCAGTCAGTCTCTGTACTTTCAGCTTTCTTCTCTAAAACAGCTTCATCACAGAGAAATGAGCAGAGTTTTCTATCACTTGTTGCTTTTAACAAACTGAGATTGTATTTGTGCATTTAGTCAATGAAGAGGATTTGTTACACAGGCCTAAAAAAAACTGGAAAAAAATAGTTTTAAAAAATCAATTTGGTCAAATTTGGGTGTGAAGATGTTTTGTTGAGTCGTGACGAACATAAAACAACATCTATGTGTAATTGTGAACTTGAGGTCTTTTCATTAATGTTGAAGTTGATTTTCATGAAGATGAAAGTTCAGAATGAGGCTGTCATGTTGGTTCAGTGTTTAGCTCTGTCACCTCACAGTCAGACGCTTCTGGGTTGTAAAGTTTGAATCCAGACTTGATTCAAACTTCTTGTGACTCATTTTGTTCGGGGTTTAATCTCTCAATCCACAAAACTGCCTGCTGTGCTGAAGACTTTCTGTTATTGATGCTTAACTGACAACAAAGAAATGCATCTAAAACTGTCATGATTAGTGTTTCTGACAACTGTGATTGATTTATTGCACCATCACAGGTAAAGTTACTCCACCTTTTCTAGTCCAGAAGTCATTTAGGAATCATTTCATCATAATGATAATTACATTAAAAACTGCTTTCAATCTCATCAGAATCAACATCAAGAGAACTTGACATGTTCATTCTAGTTTTAAGCCGTTAAGAGTTCAGAAAACTGAATATTTGAACAACAGCAGATGAAACATGTTTAAACTCTATCAGGTCCAGTCATGAAATAATTAAATCATAAAATAAATAAATCATTCTTTACATCTGGTTTCATGTTTTTCCATGTTGGTCAATCAGATTTCATGAAGTCTAAAGTCTCAAATCTCAAAGTTTTATTTACAACCTGAAGACTCATGTGAACAATATTTGTAAACTGGAAAATCTTCCATCTACATTTGGATGTTCTCACAGAACAGATGTTATATAGAAGCTTTTTTTAAAAATGATATCAAACTTGTAGTCAGATGCAAACATCAGCATGTTAACATATAACTCGTCTTCATGCTACATTTACAAGCTGGCAACACCAGACGAATGTATAACACATGATTACGTTGCATCATACATTCATTTTATACCCACAGTAACTGAGTTTAAATTCAATTCTGTAAATAGATTTTAAATTGTTCATTTAATTTTAGTGCTACTTTGTTTATTTCATTATTATTATTATAACCTTACTCTTGTTATATTTTTATTCTTCTGTGTTGCGTTTGTGGGAGCAACAATCTTTGTATTTTTACATTCTTGGCTAATAAACAGATTCTGATTCTGATTTATATTCTTTCATATTTGCTGGTAAATCAGTTCATGTATGAAGTAACTGTGATTTAACAGTTATCATTAATAGATGATCCTTTAAGTGTTAACTAATCACATAAAGCCATAGAGACTCATAGAAATACTTCAATCATCATGAGTTGTGTATTAGTTAAACAATACTTAAGTATGTGATTTGTTCCCTAAAGTACATAAATATTAGAAAAAATAAAGTGTCACCACATTTACTCTTGTAGCTGCACTCATGAGTGAAACTTTTTTTTTTTTTGCAGTGATCAGTGGAAAACGAGAGGAAGCAGCAACACACATGCAAGAGAAAACTATCACGTTATGTCAAAACAACAATATTATACAGTTAAGGGGCTTGATGGAAAAACTCAGCTGGATTTTAGGAGAATACAAGAATTCAGAGAAACAGGGAGTCATCTGTAGATCTCTCCTAAATTCCCAAGATTACTTTGACACCAGAAAGCAGGTGACCAGTGTTTTCAAGTGAGACGTGAGCTTCGTTGTAAGAAAACAAAGGGTTAAACACACAGTAGTATCTCTCTCAAACTGCTCCTCCTCCTGGAATGAATCATAGCTTGATAACTCCTCCCTCTTCTTCCTGCTCTCAAACACAACAAGCTCCAGTCTGTCCACATATTTCCTTGTTCCCTCCCCTTCAGATCTACAGTTTGAAGATGGGTGTAACCAACATGTAAAAGAGCTGCAGCCTCCATTCACTGCAGAATCACATGCTGTTTAGATCAAAGGTCAAACTAGTTCAACGTCTAAGGAAGTGAAACTCAGACAGTTGTCACTGAGAGGTGAAATGGCGCAGCAAGGAGCTCAGCTGGACGGAGCAAAATTCTGCTGTTCAATCTGTTTGGATCTACTGAAGGATCCGGTGACTATTCCCTGTGGACACAGCTACTGCATGAGCTGTATTAAAGGTTTCTGGGATGAAGAGGATGAGAAGAAAATCTACAGCTGCCCTCAGTGCAGACAGACCTTCACACCGAGGCCTGTCCTGGTGAAAAACACCATGTTAGCAGATTTAATGGAGGAGCTGAAGAAGACTGGACTCCAAGCTGCTCCTGCTGATCACTGCTATGCTGGACCTGAAGATGTGGCCTGTGATTTCTGCACTGGGAGGAAGATGAAAGCTCTTAAGTCCTGTCTGGTATGTCTCGCCTCTTATTGTGAGAAACACCTTCAGCCTCACTATGATGTAGCTCCATTAAAGAAACACAAGCTGGTCGACCCCTCCAAGAAGCTCCAGGAGAACATCTGCTCTCGTCATGATGAGGTGATGAAGATATTCTGCCGTACTGATCAGCAGAGTATCTGTTATCTCTGCTCTGTGGATGAACATAAAGGTCACGACACAGTCTCAGCTGCAGCAGAAAGGACTGAGAGGCAGAGAGAGCTCGAGGTGAGTCGACAAAACATCCAGCAGAGAATCCAGGACAGAGAGAAAGATGTGAAGCTGCTTCAACAGGAGGTGGAGGCCGTCAGTCGCTCTGCTGATAAAGCAGTGGAGGACAGTGAGAAGATCTTCACTGAGCTGATCCGTCTCATCCAGAAAAGAAGCTCTGATGTGAAGCAGCAGATCAGATCCCAGCAGGAAACTGAAGTGAGTCGAGTCAAAGAGCTTCAGGAGAAGCTGGAGCAGGAGATCACTGAGCTGAAGAGGAATGACGCTGAACTGAAGAAGCTCTCACACACAGAGGATCACAACCAGTTTCTACACAACTACCCCTCACTGTCACAACTCAGCGAACCTACAGACTCATCCAGCATCAATATCCGTCCTCTGAGATACTTTGAGGATGTGACAGCAGCTGTGTCAGAGCTCAGAGATCAACTACAGGACATCCTGAGGGAGAAATGGACAAACATCTCACTGACAGTGACTGAAGTGAAGGTTTTACTGTCAGAACCAGAACCCAAGACCAGAGCTGAGTTCTTAAAATATTCACGTGAAATCACACTGGATCCAAACACAGCACACACACAGCTGTTATTATCTGAGGGGAACAGAAAAGCAACATCCATGAGTCAAAAACAGTCTTATTCTAGTCATCCAGACAGATTCACTGATTGGTATCAGGTCCTGAGTAGAGAGAGTCTGACTGGATGTTGTTACTGGGAGGTGGAGTTGAGAGGATTTGGAGGAGTTGATGTAGCAGTCACATACAAGAATATCAGCAGAGCAGGAGAGTCAAATGAATGTGTATTTGGACGCAATGACAAATCTTGGGCTTTATGTTATGACACTAACAGTTATAAATTTTGCTTCAACAAAGTCTCAACTCTCGTCTCAGGTCCTCGTTCCTCCAGAGTAGGAGTGTACCTGGATCACAGAGCAGGTATTCTGTCCTTCTACAGCATCTCTGAAACCATGACTCTCCTCCACAGAGTCCAGACCACATTCACTCAGCCTCTCTATGCTGGACTATGTCTTGACTACTCTGTCGGGGACACTGCTGAGTTCTGCAAACTCAAATAGACAGAAGTCATTTAAGGGACAGTCGGTTAAATTCTGAGTTAATTCTTAAAATGATTTTGTCTCTGTCATTGTTGCTGAGAGCTCGTTGCTGCAGTGTTTCTGCACAGAGATCAGCTGTCAATCAAACATTATGGTCAACTTTGACATCTTCTCAACTGTTGTTATGTAAATATTTGAGTTTCTTTAGTTGCTGCTCTTTCTTGTGTCTGTTTCACCATGGAGGCTTTCACTGATCATGATGATTTTGTTTTATACACAAACTTGCATTTCTCAACTCTGCTCTTGTTTCTCTTCCACTTCATCAGTCTGAACAGAGAAAGAACCACAACTTCCTTTATCAATAGATATTTTACTCTCACCACTTTGTAAATCTGTCAAGAAATTTACATTCACATTGATGCATTTGGTCATGTACAAATCAGGTATTATAAATTATTATAAAACTTGAATTATTGTGATAATAATCAATAAGGAGATCATTTATGATGTTGTTGTACATAGCTGACATTCTGGGTTAAACTAACTGATTGTGTGGATGAAGTGAATCTGAACATGAAATCATTGAACAAGAGTCATTTAACAGACTTTACTGATTGGATGTGTGAACAATCTGAAGCTTTATATCATCAATAAAGTTGTTTTATTTCAAGATTGAACAAAGTATTTTCTTCTGTCTTCATCTCAGGATCTCATTCAAAGCTTCTGGAGAAAATGTGAAACTAATATGAGAGTTTATTTGAGGCAGTTTTCCTCCTGAAACACCTTCATGTTACATTTACAAGCTGGCAACACCAGACGAATGTATAACACATGATCACGTTGCATCATACATTCATTTTATACCCACAGTAACTGAGTTTAAATTCAATTCTGTAAATAGATTTTAAATTGTTCGTTTAATTTTAGTCCTACTTTGTTTATTTCATTATTATTATTATAACCTTACTCTTGTTATATTTTTATTCTTCTATGTTGCGTTTGTGGGAGCAACAATCTTTGTATTTTTACATTCTTGGCTAATAAACAGATTCTGATTCTGATTTATATTCTTTCATATTTGCTGGTAAATCAGTTGATGTATGAAGTAACTGTGATTTAACAGTTATCATTAATAGATGATCCTTTAAGTGTTAACTAATCACATAAAGCCATAGAGACTCATAGAAATACTTCAATCATCATGAGTTGTGTATTAGTTAAACAATACTTAAGTATGTGATTTGTTCCCTAAAGTACATAAATATTAGAAAAAATAAAGTGTCACCACAGTTACTCTTGTAGCTGCACTCATGAGTGAAACTTTCTTTTTTTTTGCAGTGATCAGTGGAAAACGAGAGGAAGCAGCAACACACATGCGAGAGAAAACTATCACGTTGTGTCAAAACAACAATATTATACAGTTAAGGGGCTTGATGGAAAAACTCAGCTGGATTTTAGGAGAATACAAGAATTCAGAGAAACAGGGAGTCATCTGTAGATCTCTCCTAAATTCCCAAGATTACTTTGACACCAGAAAGCAGGTGACCAGTGTTTTCAAATGAGACATGTTCGTTGTAAGAAAAAAAAGGGTTAAACACACAGTATCTCTCTCAAACTGCTCCTCCTCCTGGAATGAATCATAGCTTGATAACTCCTCCCTCTTCTTCCTGCTCTCAAACACAACAAGCTCCAGTCTGTCCACGTATTTCCTTGTTCCCTCCCCTTCAGATCTACAGTTTGAAGATGGGTGTAACCAACATGTAAAAGAGCTGCAGCCTCCATTCACTGTAGAAACACATGCTGTTTAGATCAGAGCGCAAACTAGTTTCACTTCTCAGAAAGTGAAACTCAGACAGTCGTTGTCACTGAGAGGTGAAATGGCGCAGCAAAGAGCTCAGCTGGACGGAGCAAAGTTCTGCTGTTCGATCTGTCTGGATCTACTGAAGGATCCGGTGGCTATTCCCTGTGGACACAGCTACTGCATGAGCTGTATTAAAGGTTTCTGGGATGAAGAGGATGAGAAGAAAATCCACAGCTGCCCTCAGTGCAGACAGACCTTCACACCGAGGCCTGTCCTAGTGAAAAACACCATGTTAGCAGATTTAATGGAGGAGCTGAAGAAGACTGGACTCCAAGCTGCTCCTGTTGATCACTGCTATACTGGACCTGAAGATGTAGCCTGTGATGTCTGCACTGGGAGGAAGATGAAAGCTCTTAAGTCCTGTCTGGTGTGTCTCGCCTCTTATTGTGAGAAACACCTACAACCTCATTATGATGCAGCTCCATTAAAGAAACACAAGCTGGTCGACCCCTCCAAGAAGCTCCAGGAGAACATCTGCTCTCGTCATGATGAGGTGATGAAGATGTTCTGCCGTACTGATCAGCAGAGTATCTGTTATCTCTGCTCTGTGGATGAACATAAAGGCCACGACACAGTCTCAGCTGTGGCAGAAAGGACTGAGAGGCAGAGAGAGCTCGAGGTGAGTCGACAAAACATCCAGCAGAGAATCCAGGACAGACAGAAAGATGTGAAGCTGCTTCAACAGGAGGTGGAGGCCGTCAGTCGCTCTGCTGATAAAGCAGTGGAGGACAGTGAGAAGATCTTCACTGAGCTGATCCGTCTCATCCAGAAAAGAAGCTCTGATGTGAAGCAGCAGATCAGATCCCAGCAGGAAACTGAAGTGAGTCGAGTCAAAGAGCTTCAGGAGAAGCTGGAGCAGGAGATCACTGAGCTGAAGAGGAAAGACGCTGAACTGAAGCAGCTCTCACACATAGAGGATCACAACCAGTTTCTACACAACTACCCCTCACTGTCACAACTCAGTGAACCTACAAACTCATCCAGCATCAATATCCGTCCTCTGAGCTACTTTGAGGATGTGACAGCAGCTGTGTCAGAGCTCAGAGATCAACTACAGGACATCCTGAGGGAGAAATGGACAAACATCTCACTGACAGGGACTGAAGTGGACGTTTTACTGTCAGAACCAGAACCCAAGACCAGAGCTGGATTCTTAAAATATTCACGTGAAATCACACTGGATCCAAACACAGCAAACACACGTCTGTTATTATCTGAGGGGAACAGAAAAGCAACATCCATGAGTCAACAACAGTCTTATTCTAGTCACCCAGACAGATTCACTCTATATTGTCAGGTCCTGAGTAGAGAGAGTCTGACTGGACGTTGTTACTGGGAGGTGGAGTGGAGTGGAACAGGAGTTTATGTAGCAGTCACATACAAGAATATCAGCAGAGCAGGATACTCAGATGAATGTCTATTTGGACACAATTACAAATCTTGGGCTTTAGATTGTTCCACTAACAGTTATAAATTTAGGTTCAACAAAGTCTCAACTCTCGTCTCAGGTCCTGGTTCCTCCAGAGTAGGAGTGTACCTGGATCACAGTGCAGGTATTCTGTCCTTCTACAGCGTCTCTGAAACCATGACTCTCCTCCACAGTGTCCAGACCACATTCACTCAGCCTCTCTATGCTGGACTATGTCTTTACTCCTCTTTTGGGGTCACTGCTGAGTTCTGCAAACTCAAATAGACAGAAGTCATTTAAGGGACAGTCGGTTAAATTCTGAGTTAATTCTTAAAATGATTTTGTCTCTGTCATTGTTGCTGAGAGCTCGTTGCTGCAGTGTTTCTGCACAGAGATCAGCTGTCAATCAAACATTATGGTCAACTTTGACATCTTCTCATCTGTTGTTATGTAAATATTTGAGTTTCTTTAGTTGCTGCTCTTTCTTGTGTCTGTTTCACCATGGAGGCTTTCACTGATCATGATGATTTGGTTTTAACTTGAATTATTGTGATAATAATCAATAAGGAGATCATTTATTATGTTGTTGTACATAGCTGACATTCTGGGTTAAACTAACTGATTGTGTGGATGAAGTGAATCTGAACATGAAATCATTGAACAAGAGTCATTTAACAGACTTTACTGATTGGATGTGTGAACAATCTGAAGCTTTATATCATCAATAAAGTTGTTTTATTTCAAGATTGAACAAAGTATTTTCTTCTGTCTTCATCTCAGGATCTCATTCAAAGCTTCTGGAGAAAATGTGAAACTAATATGAGAGTTTATTTGAGGCACTTTTCCTCCTGAAACACCACAAAGTACAGAGTTCATGTTCAGAGCAGAAGAACGTTTGTCAGTCAGTCTCTGTACTTTCAGCTTTCTTCACTAAAACAGCTTCATCACAGAGAAATGAGCAGAGTTTTCTATCACTTGTTGCTTTTAACAAACTGAGATTTTATCTGTGCATTTAGTCAATAAAGAGGATTTGTTACACAGGCCTAAAAAAAACTGGAAAAAATAGTTTTAAAAAATCAATTTGGTCAAATTTGGGTGTGAAGATGTTTTGTTGAGTCGTGACGAACATAAAACAACATCTATGTGTAATTGCGAACTTGAGGTCATTTCATTAATGTTGAAGTTGATTTTCATGAAGATGAAAGTTCAGAATGAGGCTGTCATGTTGGTTCAGTGTTTAGCTCTGTCACCTCACAGTCAGACGCTTCTGGGTTGTAAAGTTTGAATCCAGACTTGATTCAAACTTCTTGTGACTCATTTTGTTCGGGGTTTAATCTCTCAATCCACAAAACTGCCTGCTGTGCTGAAGACTTTCTGTTATTGATGCTTAACTGACAACAAAGAAATGCATCTAAAACTGTCATGATTAGTGTTTCTGACAACTGTGATTGATTTATTGCACCATCACAGGTAAAGTTACTCCACCTTTTCTAGTCCAGAAGTCATTTAGGAATCATTTCATCATAATGATAATTACATTAAAAACTGCTTTCAATCTCATCAGAATCAACATCAAGAGAACTTGACATGTTCATTCTAGTTTTAAGCCATTAAGAGTTCAGAAAACTGAATATTTGAACAACAGCAGATGAAACATGTTTAAACTCTATCAGGTCCAGTCATGAAATAATTAAATCATAAAATAAATAAATCATTCTTTACATCTGGTTTCAAGTTTTTCCATGTCGGTCAATCAGATTTCATGAAGTCTAAAGTCTCAAATCTCAAAGTTTTATTTACAACCTGAAGACTCATGTGAACAATATTTGTAAACTGGAAAATCTTCCGTCTACATTTGGATGTTCTCACAAAACAGATGTTATATAGAAGCTTTTTTTAAAAATGATATCAAACTTGTAGTCAGATGCAAACATCAGCATGTTAACATATAACTCATCTTCATGCTACATTTACAAGCTGGCAACACCAGACGAATGTATAACACATGATCACATTGCATCATACATTCATTTTATACCCACAATAACTGAGTTTAAATTCAATTCTGTAAATAGATTTTAAATTGTTCGTTTAATTTTAGTCCTACTTTGTTTATTTCATTATTATTATTATAACCTTACTCTTGTTATATTTTTATTCTTCTGTGTTGTGTTTGTGGGAGCAACAATCTTTGTATTTTTACATTCTTGGCTAATAAACAGATTCTGATTCTGATTCATATTCTTTCATATTTGCTGGTAAATCAGTTCATGTATGAAGTAACTGTGATTTAACAGTTATCATTAATAGATGATCCTTTAAGTGTTAACTAATCACATAAAGCCATAGAGACTCATAGAAATACTTCAATCATCATGAGTTGTGTATTAGTTAAACAATACTTAAGTATGTGATTTGTTCCCTAAAGTACATAAATATTAGAAAAAATAAAGTGTCACCACATTTACTCTTGTAGCTGCACTCATGACTGAAACTTTTTTTTTTTGCAGTGATCAGTGGAAAACGAGAGGAAGCAGCAACACACATGCGAGAGAAAACTATCATGTTATGTCAAAACAACAATATTATACAATTAAGGGGCTTGATGGAAAAACTCAGCTGGATTTTAGGAGAATACAAGAATTCAGAGAAACAGGGAGTCATCTGTAGATCTCTCCCAAATTCCCAAGATTACTTTGACACCAGAAAGCAGGTGACCAGTGTTTTCAAATGAGACGTGAGCTTAGTTGTAAGAAAAAAAAGGGTTAAACACACAGTATCTCTCTCAAACTGCTCCTCTTGCTGGTATGAATCATAGCTTGATAACTCCTCCCTCTTCTTCCTGCTCTCAAACACAACAAGCTCCAGTCTGTCCACATATTTCCTTGTTCCCTCCCCTTCAGATCTACAGTTTGAAGATGGGCGTAACCAACATGTAAAAGAGCTGCAGCCTCCATTCACTGCAGAAACACATGCTGTTTAGATCAGAGCGCAAACTAGTTTCACTTCTCAGAAAGTGAAACTCGGACAGTCGTTGTCACTGAGAGGTGAAATGGCGCAGCAAGGAGCTCAGCTGGACGGAGCAAAATTCTGCTGTTCGATCTGTTTGGATCTACTGAAGGATCCGGTGGCTATTCCCTGTGGACACAGCTACTGCATGAGCTGTATTAAAGGTTTCTGGGATGAAGAGGATGAGAAGAAAATCTACAGCTGCCCTCAGTGCAGACAGACCTTCACACCGAGGCCTGTCCTGGTGAAAAACACCATGTTAGCAGATTTAGTGGAGGAGCTGAAGAAGACTGGACTCCAAGCTGCTCCTGCTGATCACTGCTATGCTGGACCTGAAGATGTGGCCTGTGATGTCTGCACTGGGAGGAAGATGAAAGCTCTTAAGTCCTGTCTGGTGTGTCTCGCCTCTTATTGTGAAAAACACCTCCAGCCTCACTATGAATCACCTACATTCAAAAAACACAAGCTGGTCGACCCCTCCAAGAAGCTCCAGGAGAACATCTGCTCTCATCATGATGAGGTGATGAAGATGTTCTGCCGTACTGATCAGCAGAGTATCTGTTATCTCTGCTCTGTGGATGAACATAAAGGCCACGACACAGTCTCAGCTGCAGCAGAAATGACTGAGAGGCAGAGAGAGCTCGAGGTGAGTCGACAAAACATCCAGCAGAGAATCCAGGACAGAGAGAAAGATGTGAAGCTGCTTCAACAGGAGGTGGAGGCCGTCAGTCGCTCTGCTGATAAAGCAGTGGAGGACAGTGAGAAGATCTTCACTGAGCTGATCCGTCTCATCCAGAAAAGAAGCTCTGATGTGAAGCAGCAGATCAGATCCCAGCAGGAAACTGAAGTGAGTCGAGTCAAAGAGCTTCAGGAGAAGCTGGAGCAGGAGATCACTGAGCTGAAGAGGAAAGACGCTGAACTGAAGAAGCTCTCACACACAGAGGATCACAACCAGTTTCTACACAACTACCCCTCACTGTCACAACTCAGTGAACCTACAGACTCATCCAGCATCAATATCCGTCCTCTGAGATACTTTGAGGATGTGACAGCAGCTGTGTCAGAGCTCAGAGATCAACTACAGGACATCCTGAGGGAGAAATGGACAAACATCTCACTGACAGTGACTGATGTGGACGTTTTACTGCCACCACCAGAACCCAAGACCAGAGCTGAGTTCTTAAAATATTCCTGTGAAATCACACTGGATCCAAACACAGCAAACACATGGCTGTTATTATCTGATGGGAACAGAAAAGCAGAACGAACAAGTCAACAACAGTCTTATTCTAATCATCCAGACAGATTCACTTATTATAGGTATCAGGTCCTGAGTAGAGAGAGTCTGACTGGACGTTGTTACTGGGAGGTGGAGTGGAGCGGAGGAGGAGCTTCTGTAGCAGTCGCATACAAGAACAACAGGAGAGCAGGAGACTCAGATGAATGTGTATTTGGATTCAATGACAAATCTTGGGCTTTAAATTGTGACACTAACAGTTATACATTTTGGTTCAACAGTGTCAAAACTCCCGTCTCAGGTCCTGGTTCCTCCAGAGTAGGAGTGTACCTGGATCACAGAGCAGGTATTCTGTCCTTCTACAGCGTCTCTGAAACCATGACTCTCCTCCACAGAGTCCAGACCACATTCACTCAGCCTCTCTATGCTGGACTACGTTTTTACTACTCTGTCGGGAACACTGCTGAGTTCTGCAAACTCAAATAGACAGAAGTCATTTAAGGGACAGTCGGTTAAATTCTGAGTTAATTCTTAAAATGATTTTGTCTCTGTCATTGTTGCTGAGAGCTCGTTGCTGCAGTGTTTCTGCACAGAGATCAGCTGTCAATCAAACATTATGGTCAACTTTGACATCTTCTCAACTGTTGTTATGTAAATATTTGAGTTTCTTTAGTTGCTGCTCTTTCTTGTGTCTGTTTCACCATGGAGGCTTTCACTGATCATGATGATTTTGTTTTATACACAAACTTGCATTTCTCAACTCTGCTCTTGTTTCTCTTCCACTTCATCAGTCTGAACAGAGAAAGAACCACAACTTCCTTTATCAATAGATATTTTACTCTCACGACTTTGTAAATCTGTCAAGAAATTTACATTCACATTGATACATTTGGTCATGTACAAATCAGGTATTATAAAGTATTATAAAACTTGAATTATTGTGATAATAATCAATAAGGTGATCATTTATTATGTTGTTGTACATAGCTGACATTCTGGGTTAAACTAACTGATTGTGTGGATGAAGTGAATCTGAACATGAAATCATTGAACAAGAGTCATTTAACAGACTTTACTGATTGGATGTGTGAACAATCTGAAGCTTTATATCATCAATAAAGTTGTTTTATTTCAAGATTGAACAAAGTATTTTCTTCTGTCTTCATCTCAGGATCTCATTCAAAGCTTCTGGAGAAAATGTGAAACTAATATGAAAGTTTATTTGAGGCAGTTTTCCTCCTGAAACACCTTCATGCTACATTTACAAGCTGGCAACACCAGACGAATGTATAACACATGATCACGTTGCATCATACATTCATTTTATACCCACAGTAACTGAGTTTAAATTCAATTCTGTAAATAGATTTTAAATTGTTCATTTAATTTTAGTACTATTTTGTTTATTTCATTATTATTATTATAACCTTACTCTTGTTATATTTTTATTCTTCTGTGTTGTGTTTGTGGGAGCAACAATCTTTGTATTTTTACATTCTTGGCTAATAAACAGATTCTGATTCTGATTCATATTCTTTCATATTTGCTGGTAAATCAGTTCATGTATGAAGTAACTGTGATTTAACAGTTATCATTAATAGATGATCCTTTAAGTGTTAACTAATCACATAAAGCCATAGAGACTCATAGAAATACTTCAATCATCATGAGTTGTGTATTAGTTAAACAATACTTAAGTATGTGATTTGTTCCCTAAAGTACATAAATATTAGAAAAAATAAAGTGTCACCACATTTACTCTTGTAGCTGCACTCATGAGTGAATTTTTTTTTTTTTGCAGTGATCAGATAGAAACTCTTCATCATCATTTATATGAATGTCAAACTGTCTCTATATTCTGGACTGAACTCGAATGAAGTGACTTTTTTATATATATATACTTTATTGCAGGAGTGTAAAAGTTATACATATGATCTTGTTTATTCCTACAACATTTATATGTTTTTTAGTGTGAAAATATTAATAATAAAGAAAGAAAGGGGGGGGGGGGGGGGGGATTAAATAAAATAAATAACTCAATAATACATACATACACAAAGAAAAGAAAAAAAAGAAAAAGAAGGACATTAACTCTTCCAACTCTTCATGAATGGAGTGACTTTTATATAAAAAGTGTTTATTCAGACATGAGGCCAACATGTTAAATTGCCACAACATTCACATAACAAGCTGCATGTCTAAAACTGGCCACAGGTCATATCAAGCGTTGGAACAAACAGCAGATTATATTATATTTCTGGTCAGAAAATAGTTGAAAAAGCCTTTAATTCTCTGCCTATTTACTAATCAATTAATATGACTAATCATTCAGTTGGAAGGTCTCTAACAATGGCTGTTATGACTGTCAACAGTCCCTGAGCTGTTCCACAATGTCGCACCGTTTCCTCCTGGATCTAATGCTCTGTTGTCTTACACTGTGCTCAGATGCTGAAGGTCCCCACTGAGCGGGACTGACGCGTCTGATAAATTATTTCCTGCTTTAAAAAAAAAAAAGTTTGTCTGTCTTTTGAATCATCGGTGTCCTCACTCTCCTGAATTATACATAGTTAAGCTCAGTGATTACAGCAGATTTCTGTACAAATTGCCTGCGTCAGTCAAGCGGAGCGCTATCGACTGTCCTAGATTCACAAATTCTCCCTCGAGTGTCTCTCCTGGGACGGAGGGTTCTTCTCGTCTCCGACTTGCTTCTGTTTAAGAGGTTTATAGGCTGAGAAATGACAGGAATTCATAGAGAGTGACACTATTTTCGTCGCATTTTCAAGTCAATGTGATTGATGTGTTATGGTGGGAGGTGTGGTGGGTCATGAAATCTTAAGTGGACGTTATTTTTGGTAGGAAATTAACGAGGTTGCTGTGATGTTTTTCCGTGCGTCTGACAGAGACGGAGAGAGACGCGGGAGAAGAGAAAGGAAGTCGTTTCAGGTAAACTTCTTACGGTAAAAGTTTCAAATCTCTCTCAAACACCGGATTACATCTAATAACCGCGGAGGAACTGAAATCTGCAGAACAGACGTCGGCTGTGTTCACAGTGCGGATCACACTGTAGGATTTTTAAGATGTTTTCTAATTAGTGTGAACAGGAGACAACGATTGCAGTTATTCATGTTTGATGTGAAACAAATAGATTACAGCTTCACAATTTTATCTTTCTGCATCTTATCATCTTATGCACCTTAAACCTGGGGCCTGGGTTTACTCCATATCATTTGGGTTTGATTCATTTTTTATCAAACTGCACACCGAAAGCTGAGGGAAAAGTAGTGTCATTCCATCATACTACAGCACTATAAGCCTCCAACCAACAATTACTTTCATTATCAATTATCAATACATTATTTTCTTTAATAATCGATTGATTAAAATGTCAGAAAATAGTGAGAAATGCTGATTATTATTCTCTGAAGCCCAAGTTAACATTTTCTGATGACTTGTTTTGACTGACAGACAGTAAAAATCACAAAGATGTTGAGTTTACTATCATGGAGAAACTGGGAAACTAGCAAATATTCACATTTGAGAAGCTGCTACTGGAAAAATTTTGTGTTATTAAAAAAACTAGCATGTTTAGTGGGAGTTAACAGGGTCCCAATGACAAAATTTTGCTCTGTGGCCCCATAGATGGTTAATTTTTAAAAAAAAAAAAAAAAAAAAAAAAGGAAGTGGCTATTTGTGCTGATTCCTCTGTGTAAATAGTCTATTGTTGGTACAGAATAATTAGGCATGCGCATTGTTATTGATTGCATAAGATCACGTGATCACATGGGGGAACGTTTTTGATGGCAGGTGATGCGCCAATCCTTCCCATGGTTTGAGTTACAATTGTTAGGTTTAGGCACAAAAACCACTTGGTTAGTAAAAGATCATGATTTGGCTGAAACAATAAAATGCGGTAAAAAAAAAAAAAAAGTCCCATTTAATGGCACTAAAATGCCTGATGTTACAGTAAAAAATGTCCGGTTAGTGGTCTACAAGAAACCATTCCATAAAAATACAACTAACTAGGATCCGCACCGAAAACCAGTCTGGACCAACAGCCTGTGGACTCCTGGCACAGGATCTCATCATTTCCTGTCAGGAATTATGGCACCGGTTCCATAACTGTAGCCGGTGCCATTTAAAAATGGTCATCATGTTTATCTGATGAAGGTCGGACAGGCCAAAACAGCATAAAATCACACACACACACACAAAGACAAATATGTAGAAATGAAAGCAATCTGATGCTAATGTTAATTTTGGTGCCTTATTTTAGTTCAGCTAAAGTCTTACTGAAGTTTTGTCAGTGGAGTTAAGTGTAATTTGTGCATTTTGTACATCTTTGTGAGGCAACAGCTGTTTACAGGTGTTGTTCTCATGGCAACAGTTAGAAGAAAAGGCTTTACATACCTGTTTATACCTGACTGTAATTTTTCACACGTCACTCTGCTCTCAGTTGAAACACAATAGACTCGCTCTCAGTAGTAAATTACAGTTGTCATTCCCAAACTCTGACAGTGACTTGGCATCTCTGAAGCTACCTGTTCTCTTCACTGCAGAGCAATTTACTCACCGGTTTACTAAAATATTGTTCACAGAACTGGACTTTAGCTTTGGACAAGCAGCTAAAACGTCACATAACATTAATGCAAAACAGTTCCTTTAGTGAACATCCATCTGATCTCTTTCATTCCTAACAATGGCCTATAACTAAAGCAAACTGAAAGTAATAACTTCACATTCCCACAGCGGGTGATAATTCATTCATGTTAGCTACCTTTTTACTAACGTTAGCATGCTAGCCTGCATGTTTTTGTGGGTTGTCCTGGGCTGTTTTTGTCGCTTTGGTTGTGTTTAATTTTCATCGGGTTATAGATGAATCCATAAATCTATAACTCTGTCCCAGCAACCTTAGCTAACATTTCTGTCAGAGACATGACGTTACTGTAATGCAAGATGCTCATTTATTTGTGCAGCAGGTCAAGCAGCTACTGTTCAGCTTCAGGATCACATGATGTTTATGTTTCATGCAGGTCTCATTTAATTTTATCGTTGTCAACAAAAACTTAGATTTTGTCATAATTTTTGTTTTTATTTATTTTTTGCTTGTTCAGTTTTAGTTTCTGTCTTGTTTTCATTATGGAGAAAAGCTCAGCAATAAATACTTTAAAGACAGTGAATAAAAAAAAACAAATTTTCCGTTTCTAATCCTGTGTCCCTTAATTGCTCAGTTATCTCTTGTTATAAGACAATTAAAATAATTTTTGACCATTTCTGTCTTTTCCTGTAAAATGTTTTCAAATGTTTGATGATTCATGTTGAACTCGGGGGGTGTTTACAAAAAATTAATCCAATCAAATGTGACTTTGGGCGACTAGCAAACCGCACCCATAAACCATAAAACCACACTTTTAACCACTTGTGAGACAGCATCAGCGTCGTGTGAAGTGTGTTTTATATCATTGAGCAAAAACGCCTCCAGGTCTAACAACACAGATCAACCGCTAACAACAACTGCTGCTCCGTATCGCACTGTATTCACGTCCAATCAGATGTAAAGGATTTATACATCAGAGTACAGAAGCTATCATATTTTTCAATTTGAAAGATTAACACTGTTTGAGGGCACAGCTCTAACTAACTAACTATAGCACTAAAAATGATCCCATAAAACATAAAACCACATAATCATAATTATCCTTCAGCTCAAATCAATCACTATCCAACAAAATGAATAATACAAGTTTATGAATGATTGATTTGCTACCTGCCAGCTAATCGTAAATACTAGTATCGCTTTTTTTTACTTGCTGTATCATAAATTACCGACACTAGACACCTGTAAAAGCGGAAACAGTGAAAAAAGCAGCAGAGTTTCAGTTAAAACCACCTCGTGTTGTTTTTCTACGACACACAACATTCATCCTTCCTCCTCCCGCCGCTAATCTCAGCGAGTCGGGACTGACTGTACTGTTCGCGTTTCAAAGGGAGTATATCATGAGAGAGAGAGCAATGCATGGATAGTGAATTGTAAAATGTAGAATCAAACATTGATGAGGGAGTTTTTAATAATTCAGAGGCGTTATAGAGATCTGTTGGTGAGCAACCGACATGAGGGTTTATTAAGACAGTAAGCGCTGATGAAACCTGTTTCTGTTAACGTCAATTCAATATTATATTTATTTACAATCAAACTGAAATTTTAATCATAGATATATAAACAGCTGCTGCATGTGTTATGGATGGTCCGAGCATTAACTGAACTACAATAAAAAACTCAAACAGCAGAGTTGTTCATATAATGTACAATAAAATAATGTACACGATGATGCGAGTTATAACTGTTTCGGTGTTATCAAGCTGCCAAAACAGATAATTAACAGCTGATTAATCCGTTTTAAAAATGCTGCTCTGACGGTATTTTCCCGAATCCTCAAAGACTCTCTTCTTCAACTCAGCATTTATTGCAGAATTTGCAGTTTATACAACGTTGTACATGTACAGAATAATTGACTTTGCAGGCTGATTACTGAATATTCATGTGAACTCCAGATGCTCTCAGTCTGTGAGGCATGCAGGACATAAACCACGAAAATGTTCAAAGTCAAACCTCATCATCCGTCTGCACTGAAAGGACATCATCGCCCAGAGTTCATCCTGGCAATTTACCTAAAAAAAAAAAAAAAAACTTCTCAGATAGACTGTGATAGTCTGTCATTTTATCAGCGAGGGATTTACAGGCAGAAATAAAAGGTGTCTGTAATAAAATGTGGTCGCTTTAAAATGACTATTATCAACAGGTGAGACTATCAAACGTATCCCAGTAGAGCCCAGATTAAAATATAGACCTATAAATGTGCTTATGTCCCCTTTTAAGTGCAACACTTGAGTAAATTTCACCTCTATTTATTTCAGACAAAGACAAAAGCAGGTTTATCATCGACTAAAATACTGATGTCTCCAGTTAACTTGTATGAATTTCAATAAACTGCAAAATATGCTTTTCTTATGCAGGTATACATGACATAATGCTAACTCACTCTTCCTCTCTGCTTCTCCCTCATTCACAAACCTCATTATGCAGTTCAGACATGCGCAGTCCCACAGTCGTGATTTAATATGTGT
Source organism: Thunnus thynnus (assembly GCF_963924715.1). Taxonomy (NCBI): domain Eukaryota; kingdom Metazoa; phylum Chordata; class Actinopteri; order Scombriformes; family Scombridae; genus Thunnus; species Thunnus thynnus. The sequence continues at coordinate 29,681,482 of NC_089528.1, forward strand.
GTGTGTGTGGTTTTCTTTTTTCTTTTTTTATTCATTTGTCCAGTTTGTCTCTTATATCTTTTTGTCCTCACTGACCCATTTGAGCACTTCCAGGTACAGCAGCGACCCAGCGAGACTCGCCGATGGGGGCTCCGGGGCTTGTTGCCTAGCAACAGGCAGCAAGCCGGCTTGTGTGGCGGTGGCGGCGGCGGCGGTGTTTTTTATGTAACAGTGGGCTTGATGGTTGAATGTAGGGCGCTCGGTCTCCGGGGGTGAGGGGGGGGGAGTGTAGGGATGTGTGTGTGTGTGTGTGTTTGTGTCAGCGACCATGACCCCCCTCCCCCCCTCCACCCCTCCACACACACACACACACACACATACACACACACACCCTCCCCACTATCTCCATGCATGAAGTGGATGGACAGTAAACAGAAAAGGGCACCCAGCGTGAATAACTGACAACAGACTCCATCTCTCTCTGGATATGAGACTGAGTGGAGGGTTTGATGATCTTCACATCATAACAATAAAAAAAAGCCTCCTATTCTGTACGTGCAGTATTTTTATTATAAATCATAACACACTGTAATGTGATTGAATCTTTTCAGTAAACAGTGTTAATATTTGAAATTCAGTAATTAAATTGTGCTGCAGTCACTATTCCCAGTAACGTCACCTCGCTGCTGAACAACATCACGTTGGTTAAACTGATATATATTGAGCAGCAGACACATCTATGTGGTTATTTAAAACCTGAGACAAATTATAAAGACACTGATCTTCTGTCAGAAGCACCAGTTGTCAGCATACAGTCGTCGTTTCAGTCGTACCACTTGTTGCACCTCCCGACTTTTGACCTGTCTTCTTCTATCCTTAGTCTCATTGAGATTAAAATCTCCTTTTTAAGAGAGACATGGCCAAGACAGCAGCTTACAACAATAAATACAAACAAACAAAATATCTAGTTAAGATGCCTGAACAGGTGGGATTTTAAAAAAAAAACCAAAAAAAAAACCAACTATTTCAAATAAAGTAAGAATGAAAAATTAAAAAGCAACCACACTGGACAAAGGTATTATTTTTCTAAGAGTTATCAGCTCTGACAGTTTCAAGTCTGTTGTTAGAGGAAGCAGCAGCGTATTTGAAAGCTTTATTGCAAAGCAGATAAGGAGAAACCAGCCCAAGGAGAGATTTATATATAAAACGAAACCACTGAGAAAGTCTGCAGACACACAATAACAGCCACTTAGCAGCAGCACACAAAGTAAAGTGGTGTATAAGATTTCCACAGCCAGTAATAAACCATAAAGCACAACAGTATCCAGCATCTTTAGGCTCTGCAGGTGCATTTATAAAACAGTTCCCTATGTGTGTCAGAACTGAAACTAAAAAAAGGCAAGTCAGTGCAAGAAAAGTGGAGATTTATCACAAAACTATAGTTTTATTGTTGTAAGTTTTGCCTTTGAGTTCATTTTTCGGATCATTTTTATTCCTGTTCAATTCATTTTCATTTTTTCTTTTAAAAAGCAGCTAAAAAACCATCTGTTCAGAGAGGAGTTTGGGTCGTATGCTGTATTTTATATTTTAATTTGTCTGTTTTATCTGCTCTACTTATATATTTTTATTTATTTTAATTGTATTTGATTTGATTTTCTTTGACTGACTGATATAACTTTGCTTGCTTACATTTTGTTGTTGATTCTCGGCAGATTTTGTTCGATTATTATGAAACAAATGTATTTACAGATTGTGTTTTTTTATTCCTCCATGTTGGTTTGTGTGTGTGACATAAATAAAATGCTTTTACTGCATGCATGTGGTGTGTGTTTGTGTCTAGTTAAGCATGTTCTTATGAGCGTTGTGTATTGTTCTCCGTGTGCGTCTCTCCCTCCTCTCTCCTCCTGTCAGCCCAGATGGCGGTCGACTCTCTGTGGTCAACTAAGGAGCATCACCGGCGGGAAGGAGGCGGTTGCCATGGTGAAAGTGACGTCTAATTCATATTCAAACAGCTTTAAAAAAAAAAAAAAAAAAAAAAAACTGAGTTTGACTTGAGGGCTTTTATGTGGATTCATATGCAGAAAGCAGCTCTGATCTTACCTGAACTGGTTGTGTTGTTTATATATTGATATGTTTGTTTCAATAACCTGTGAGGTGAAAACAGGAAGGTCTTGTTTATTTATTATTTCCTGTCGGTGTTAAAGTGAAGAGGCAGTGGCAGAGGGGGAGAGTTTTATTAGCTGTGAATAAATGCTCGTCTCTGGACTTTTTAACTCAGCTGCTTCATCGGGATCCAGACAACGTGCTCTGGAGCTCTGTGTAATAATCTGAGCTCAGCTGTGATGCTACGGGCCACGACAGAGAGGAGAAAACAGGGAATGTGTGCCGGTGAAACAATGTTTTACATTACAAGTCTGTGCTAGCAGCTTGATGAGGCTGTAATACTTCTTATACACCAGAAAACTTTAGCACTAGTGGAGTAAAAATGTGAAGGTTTTTTGGTGAGGGTGGCGCCAAAGGAAAAGGCCATGTTGTTTAAACTGAGAGAGTTCATCCTCTCAGTGTATCTTAGACTTGTCAGGTTCAGCGCTACGACGGCTGAATCCAAATGTGCAAATGTCTTCTTCTCCACTCTTGCAGACTTTACCAGGAACAGGTTTTTTGTATATTAGGTAAAAACATCTAATTAGAAAAAAACCAACGGCGGGCCTGTCAATAAAAAATTTATATATTTTTTCAACTTGTGTTAAAATGTAATAATGTGATAATTATCATGACACTGAGCAAAGAGCTGCTTCTAGGACGCTTCTAAAACGCGCTGCAGCGTATCTGGTGGGATCACAAGCATTGACTAGAGTGGCCAGAACGCAACACAGATAGTAGAATCAAGCCATAAGCATGTAATAGTATTTATTACCAAAGTCCCCGGGGGTCAGTCTGCAAGTCTCAGATGGGCAAATCTTGGCTCATCCTTCATTTGGTAGGAAGCCTTTAACGATAGGTTACCAATTTTTTAAGTCAAACAGTCAAGTGCCAATATATGTGAACACTGAAACATGTTTTTCTAGCTGTAATAATTCCTCCTGTTCATACTAGCCGTTAAAGGATCCCCTCCTAATGCATTTTCATTTTCAATTTGAGTCAAATCATGTAGATATCTTTCAACGTTACAGTCTTTTTAGTGCCAAAGTCCCTCTTTTTGTTGCTATACTTCCACCGCAGCTCAACAGGGAAACACATGAAGGGAATTTAATACTTAGGTCTTGAAAAATTGTGAACTTGTGCTTTAACTTGATTTTAACAATGCATGAGTGTAGCTAAGCAACATACTTTGTGTTGTAGGGCGCTGTACCTGGAGAGTAAATGTTTGTCCACTCGGGGGCTGTCCACTCCTTTAGAACTTGTTTCTCATCAAAACTTTCCACTCTTGTTGTCGACCTACTACACATCTCAGCATACTGCCCCCTCTGTTAACTGCATCTTGCAGACACATAGCACCAATTTTAGAAGACATGTACCAAGCCACCAGTGATGGACGAAGTATTCAGATCCTTTACTTAAGTAAAAGTACCAATACAACAATGTAAAAATACATGCATGAAAAAACCTACTTAAGTAAAATACACCTATTTAAGAAGAGCTAAAACTTTGATTCTTCTGCATGACTGATATCATAAAATATTTGTCAAATTTATGAAATTCTTGCTGAGGTATGACAATAATGACAAGAATGAAAAATCAAAGAATCAAATCTTCATTACGAGTATTTTCAGTCACTTTCACTTATGAAACCGCTGCATCTTCAGAAACCTTGATGCGGTTTGTGTTTGCTGTGGCGCAGGTTGTTCAGATATACTGAGCGTCTTCTGGGGATTGTAAGCAGCCAGCATTGAAAAGCCATCAGAAAAAAAATGGATTTGGCAGCATTGTGTTTGTGGTCAGTCGGGCCAGGGACCTCTGGGAGCAGAAATGAGCCGGAAACACGAGGCGCTTGGCCTTGACTTTGACCTTTAACCCCCTGAGCCCAAAAGCTGCCTGGATAATAAAATCCATTAAAGCCTGTCTAGTTGTTGCGGTCGGCTCCCGCTCGCCTCGTGTTACCAGAGCTGCTGGTTCATTACAGACTGAATATAAAATATACATGTTTACTGAATAACACTGACTCTTGATAACGCTCAGGGATGTTGAGCATCGAACTGAAAATACAATTCCCAGGTTTCATCGGTGGATATTTTTTTATTTAAGTGATTGCTGGAGGTCAAAGTTTACTCTCCTCCAGATGAATGTCAAGTGATTTTATACTGTTATGTTTTTCAATCCTTTTCATATTTCTCAATTGCTTGTTTTGTGTGTTTTTTAGGCATATTTTATAATAAATTCATTAATAAATGTTACTAGGCAATAGGGATGTGCAGAGGGCCCAGTATTTGTATTTGTATTTGTATTTGTATTCGAATAAAAGTGGAAAGAGGCTTAAAAAGCCTGTTTTTGTTTTTATTACGCTTTTAATTTTAAAATTAAAGTGTTACAATAAGTGTTCATGAAGCTTATTCATGAAGCTTGTGACAGTACCTCAGCTTTATCTCTGGGGAACACCCCCAACTCCGGGAGTGATGCCCATATTAGGAAATGTGCGTCATGTAGCGGGTGGATGTGACTCCCCTCATTGAGACCTGCTGATAGACGTCACAGCGGAGCAGAGGAGAGACACTGAGATGGTGATGTAACTGACCTGAGCGCTGGTATTTAACTTTTTTTTTTTCTTTCCGAAATCAAATAATTTTTAAAATATTTGTATGAAACAAATATTTGTAAAAACCCCACTATTTGTGCTTCGCCGAATAATGTATTTGTATTCGGGCACACCCCTACTAGGCAATATACTGTAAATAAATGTTTTGCTCTCTTTCTGCTGCACTGTAATTCATATTAAGATGTTGTCAACCTAATAAAGATGACAAATAAAAATAAAGATTAAATTTAAAAACGTTTATTTACCTCACTGCTGCTTTTTAGCTACAATAACAGTATGGCTGAAGCGATGGAGGTCAATCGACTATGAGATGGATTTTTATGAAGTCTGGTACAAATATAAATGTTTCCCTTAAGATGGACTGTATTAAGTTTAGTGATTCTCTGACTTCATTTGTCCCTTCATCAGGTCAAAATTTCAATCTGTGCAAAACATTCCTGCAAAACTAATGTCATTCCCATCATAGTAAATGTAAGCTAACATGCTAAGCTAACGGTGCCTTTAGACTGCAACAACATCAATCTTTTTAGTTTATTTCATTGTGCAAGATGTGTCTAATAAAATCTTGGTTGCAATCTGTCTCATGATGTGTTCAGACAGAAAGTGAAGCAAATTTTTGCATGTGGTGTGATTGCATACAAAGTCAATGGGAAGATGTGAGACTGGAGGGAAATAACAGAAAGAACCAGAGTTGTGAGTTCAGTCAGAGGCTGAAGTGAACACAAACACACAGAAACTCTCCCACAGACAACGGTCGGTGCCTTCCCCTCTCTGGCTAGCTTACGGCTAATGTACAGCAATGTATTCTGGCTGTTTGAAGCGCATAACCACAAATGGTGCAGCTGTCAAACTCGCAGCACAGCTTTAGACGGCACAATATCAGTTCAAGAGGCTGTCAGATTGTGAGATGAATGTGTGGTGAATCGTAGCGCTGTGATGTCAATCAATGTGCATTTCATTCTAACATCCATTTGGCTTACAGCCGGAGAAATACACACACATACACACACACACATACTGCACCCCCAACATGCCGATGGTTGCTATGGCAACTCCATTCTCCACATCTCTGCCTCTCTCCCGTCGCTTCCTCCTCCTCTTCCTCCTCCTCCTCCTTCACGTCTAACAGAAAATCCATATGAGGGAGGGAAAGCAGAGAAACACAATCAATTTGTCCTGAACAACACAGCGTTTGTGTTTGTCGCTGTCGTGGTGACCGGACGCTCCGAGTCATTCAAGTTGGATTTGATGATTTATTCATCAGTGATGTCTTCATCTAAGGATGTTCGAGGCATAAAGAAGAGTGGGAGGGAGGGAATTTGAAGCTGCAATATGCAACTTTTTCACATTAAAGTGAAAAAATCTAATATATGAGTTATTACTAGTCTGTGTATAAAGGTGGAAATTCTATATAATTGTTGTACACTATTTTCTGTGGGTGTGACCAGCAGTGATGCACAGTTTAAGAATAAATCTAAAAGAAAAATGAATATGAGGAGTGTTTAGCTCATTATTTTTGGTTTGCTGGTTAGCATGGTTGAGACCTGACGGCTTTCATCGACTCCAATAATCATATAAAGCAACGTGAGTTTGTGCAGAAATGGACCCAAAGTAAACGAGTGGCTGGTGAAAGGTCAAACATCTGCCACTCATACTGGACACTCATGCAGGACATTTATATATATATAGCTTATGGAGTGGATGTTGTTGCCTTTCACACTCTGGACTGATTGATTAATAATTGATGTGTTTATTTGAGTGTCCTGTTCCTTTTATGGTGCCCAGCACATATTGGCTTACAAGACTAGGTAATAACCAGGATGTCCACATGACACATCATAATATACAGCTCCATAAATTCAAGAGGAGTGAATTTCAAAACATTCAGTTGACGTGACAGAAATGTCCAGTTATGATGGATGCAGTGTTCTCTGTCTCAGCTGCCATGAAGTTGAAGTCTCCATATTAAAAAGCCGACTCAACATATCATTTCAGACAACAAATCAGGTTTCTTCGATTAACTGAGCCCACGGGGACCTTTGCTTTCTCTGTAAATTTAATGTTATATATATGGTTTTGTGTAGCAATCGTCTTTGATTTTAACCTAATTTCTAAGCTTTGTCTTCTTCTATTATTCCCTATAGAGCTTTAATAGTTTTTGTTTGACTGTATTTATTTATGCACCCCAAGAAACCTGCACCCTGCAGTCCTGCAGCACGAACACGCCTTGCTACCTCAGACTGAAGCTAACGCTAGCTTACTGGGACCACCGCGCGCTGCACACTTGGGCTAATGTTAGCTACTTTAGCTAAATTGTGCTAACAGGGCAGGTATCGTAATCAAGTAACATTAAACTCAGTGAAATACTGCGTGACGGCATCCTGTGAGGGTCTTGTTAGTGTAACTCCTGAACCACAAACAATCTATTTATTCTTTAAAGCTCAGAAAGTCCGACTCAGTGTGAGTCCCGTTGCCAAGAGGAACAGCAGGTGAGCCAACTGTCAATCACAGCTGTCAATCAACGCACACAGCAGACAGATCAAAGCTACTATAAGTCTTAAAATCCTATTTACTCATCAAGACTGCATGTATATCCCTTTAAGACCGTTTGTGTGCTTCTCCCTTTAGAACCAGATGCAATGTGAGCACGTTTTAGATGATGTCATCATTTTCAAGACACGTGACCAATGAAATGCCTTGTGATTCGCTGAAATACATGTGGGGAAGGCAAAATGCATTATGGGATGCATTTTTCGTTTTCTTCAGCGCTCTTTTAGGAGGTTGTTTGTTAGGTTTTAGAATGTTTTTTTCTGATGGCGCCTTAGGTCATAATGGGTTAAAGGGGACGTATTCAGCTTTTTGTGGTTTTCTGTTATTTATAAATGTTCCGATGTTGGATGTTAAGATGGTCAAAGTTCCAAAACTTGAGGTGAACGTATGTAAAATGCTTTGTTTGCGACAATTTTTTCCACCTTGCCGATGAGCTGATAGCCCATAAACGGTCGTCCGTTCTGTAGCCTTGGTTGCTAAGGTTGTTGCTAAGGTTTTCCCACATGTTGTTCATGTTGCCCACTCTCATATTTCTGATCAGATTTAGGCCCGAACATGTGCAGATGGATTTGAGAAGTTGATACTTCAAGTAAAGAACATGAAAAGTAGTGAAATCCTGCTACTATAGTTTGTTTCATGGTTTGTTGACGGTGCCTCTGGGGCAGCTGGAAGTCGGCCGTGAGGCAGATTCCTGAAGCTGACCAATCAGAACAGAGTGGGCTCATCAGGAGGCGGGCCTTAAAGAGACAGGAGCTAAAACAGCCTGTTTCAGACAGAGGCTGAACTGACGGGCTGCATAAAGGACCAGTAGAAGATAAATGAAGAGTTTTTAACTATAAATCATGCAAAGATATTCCAGTAGAGCCCCAGAATATAAATATAGAGCTGGAAATGTGCAGAATACGTCCTCTTTAATAGAGCAATAATTTCCACCATTGACCATGACCACCAACACATTTATTAAAGGGTCCAAATTTAGCGACTGAGATCATAGTGATTCATTGAAAAAAATGAGCGATTGATTGAACACAGCAGTCGTACTCGGATGTGGACCAAAACAACCACACAGAGACTCTTTTAGAGGAAGTGGTCTCGGTCTGGTCGCAAAGGCATTCTGGAGCAGTTCAACTGAACGTGGGAACGTGATCCGACCTCCATCTGACCGACTACAAAGCTGTGAGTTTGTAGCCAGACGTGCTTCGCATGATGGGATGTGGATGAATGAAATCAACATTTGCTAGCAGCTAGCCGGAGAACGAATCGAGTCCCGACAGCCAAGTATGTTTCCCTCTTGATATTTGGGCAGATACATTTCTAACTAAAGCTCAGTCTGAAACACTCACACATTTATCTATTTATTCTTTAATTTATAACACTTCTGATGTGAGATCTTGCTGCTTTTATGGTTTAATTTCTGTTTGTTTTACCATGACGTGCTATTTAGTTTTGCCCATATTCACAGATATATAGAAAAACACGTTTTCTTATAATTGATGTAATGAGCCAAATATCATATCTGATGCAAATTTCATAAACTGTTTTCATTTAAAGCAACTCAAACTTTATGTAAAAACTATTGAACCCTCTGTTAACGAACATCCTATGTTAACTGTGTGTTATTGTTTTAATTTGTCCAAATCAATAATCTCTCCTGATTGATTATTCTTTTTGTCTTATTTACTGTTTACTGGAATATTAACCTTTTATTTATTTTTTGTCTTTTTTCTCTGGTTTGTTGTTTTCCTCTGTGTATCCTTGAATTCATTGAAACTGTGAAATAAAATAAAAAAACAAAGATATTTGTGCAGACAGGACCTTCCTCCTGTGTTTATGTTCTCACTTCTGTCCCGCCAGGAGAGAACACTGTCACCTGACTTTAAGTGATGCGTTTTGGTTCGTTTGTATTTTCCTGTGTGTGAAAAGAAACCGAACCAACAGGTTTACCGACTCACCCACTGATTCAGACCAGAACAAACCAACTATAGGTTTTAAAAAAAACACCTTAAATAGGTGTTAATGTATCGGTGGATTTGCCATCAGCTCATAGAAACGTCTTCTTTACTTCAATTTTATTATCTTTATTCCCTGATTTGAATGCTGGGTTTTAAAACACCTGTGTGTTACCTGTGATGTTTGACTGACAGTCATTAAACTAATTAGTGTTGACTGAAGGTGAGGCTTCTGTGTCGTGTTGCAACAGGTGAAACTTGCACAGCTGGCTTAAAACCCTCAAGAAATGTATTCAAAATGACAGAAAATGATTTATGTGCAGCACAAATTTCAGCACAACTGGGGGGAAAAAAACTGAGCTGGTAAACAGTTTATTTATATCTGAGTTGAGGAACAGGTGAGTTTTTTCCCAGATGAACAGTGAATTGGCAGCGATGGTCTGTTTGTTCCCTGTCTTTATTTACTGATACAGCTGGAGGTGATGTTCAGTCAGTGCTCAGGACAAACTGAACTTTGCATTTGGTTTCTTGTTTGTTTGATCGTGGTGAAGCTGCTCTTTGGTATTTTTGAGATCTAATTGTTAAAGATGCACTTTACCAAAACTTCTGCTTGACGCCTGACAAACATGTTCAATGCATTCCTCTCCTCATAAAACATTAGCATGTACAATAACCAGCAGTGTTCCTGCAGCCACAGAGGGATCAGCATCATTTATCTGCTTTTCCAGGCTGACTGCAGGACACTGGCTGGTTGTCTGCTCCCATCTAGTGGAGATTCTAACTGTTGCAGAAGGTTTGTGATTCCTCCTTGTCTGATGTTCCCCTCTCTACTTGTGTCTGCATGAAGACAAGAAAACTTGTCCGGTTAGATTTTTATTTAGCCAGAAAAGTTCATGATTTGACACCAAACTTTAGGGGAGACAAACTGGGAACTGCTTTGGTTTGATTCTACCAAACCTGTTAATGTTTTCTGAGCTACTTCAGCTTTCATCAGTGGTGGAATATCCTTTACTGCAGTAAAAATACATAAGTATTATGAGCTTGATGTAGTTAAAGTATTGCAGTAAAAGTAGTGGTTTGGTCCCTCTGACTGATATATTATTATATATGACATCATTAGATTATTAATAGTGACGCATCAGTGTTAGAGCAGCATGTTACTGTTGTAGCTGCTGGAGGTGGAGCTAGTTTACACTACTTTATATACAGTTAGCTAGTTTAGTCCAGTGGTTCCCAACCTAGGGGTCGGGCCCCTCCAAAGGGTCAGCAGATAAATCTGAGGGGTCGTGAGATGATTAATGGGAGAGGAAAGAAGAAAAAACAAAGTTCTGATACACAAATCTGTTTTCAGTTTTTGGACTTTTTCTCTAATCTTTGATTTTTGCTGAAATATTGGATCATTTGAACATTTATTGAAATGAAAGCATGTGAGAAGTTTAGAGGGAAAAATCACTATTTGGTGGAGCTGTTAACAACTCATAGACATGTGAAATGTGACCCCGACTACACACTGCTTTTTGTAAGACGTCAAAAGACAAAAAGGTTGGAAACCACTGGTTTCATCTTTAACAATGTGTTGTATTTTAAAAGCTTGTTATATTATCCATTGTGTCAAATCTTCATCTGAAAAGTAACTAAATGTAGTGGAGTAGAAGAATAAAGTAGCATCACATGGAAATACTCAAGTAAGGTACAAGTACCTCAAAACTGCACTTTCCACCACTCATTTTCATGTGAGAAATGTTCATAATTATCAGTTCACGTTCAGTATATTTGTGTTGAATCTTCAGCGGGAGCAGGAAAGCTGTCGTGTTTGCAGATGAACAGTACAGACGATCGCGTTTGATACAAATGATCATCCATCAGCTCCGTCGGTCAGAGTCCAGATGGTTTGGGATCATCCAACAGGTGTCTGGTTTTTGTTTCCAGCTCCTCCTCTTCACACTCGCTCTGTGATTCATCAAAAACCTTCATCAACAACATTTTCAAAAACATGATGTTCTTCTTGTTCCTTCAGTTTCTCTGAGCTCACCTGAAATTTCAGTTTAACACATGTAGCTATGAGCGTGATTTGTGACATCACAACTAGTTTGGAGCCAGTCGTGATCCAGTATTCAACTTACACAAGTGTGATGTGGAAACTTGAAGCCTCCAGTTCACAAACACTGAGACTTTACATTGAAGGAGGAAACATCTGGTGTCCAGAAGGAAAACTTTGTATTGAAAAATATTCAGAGATTCTGGATTTTTACATGAGGGAGAATGAAGACATGTAATTTGTATAATTTCTAACTAGATAATCAAACTTTTATGTATTTTTACATATTTGAAACATTGAGTGATAGGGGATATATTCTGGTAAACAGGTTCCTGCTAAAACCTTTGATTCTTTAATGCAGTCATGTGGATGTCCTGCTCACATTTTAAGGGTAGAATTATATATATAATGTCCTTACAGTGTGAGAAATTAGAGCTCTGTTTAGAGATGAAGAAAGTCTAATTTCCTCAGTGAAAATCATTTCAGTGCACAACTTTTAGAATTGCATAAAACTTAAGACGATGTTAAAATATATTTTAAATTAGAAGCATAATTTAGGTTGAAAAAATGTGAAAAACTTCTTCCGAACAGTAAAGTTTCTTACTGACTCTGATAAATATATATTTTCTAGCATGTGTCCAGTTGTTGAGTGTGTGACCCTTGATTGACTTTCTGATCAATAGCGACAACTTTAATTACTGATGAGTCAGAGTTGATGTTATTGGTGATTAGATTAGAGATACGTCTAATCTTTGCTTCTCTGACACTCAGCAGCTTCCTCGGCAATCACTGATGTATTATTTTCTAACATCATTATTTCTCAGTTCCAGACTGAACAAAACGTTTGGTCCGGTGTGACTGATATCGTGGCAGCAGAGAATCAGCTGAATCTGAGCTGTGACTCATAATCTTTTTTTAACTGTGCTTCATAGATTCACTTCGTTGAAGAAGAAAACTTGTTCAAAGGCAAATGATCTGCCTCAATTACTGCTTACAAGTCCTCTGTTTTTAAGTTTCTGGTGCTGAATGTGACCTACCTGAACTCTGAACTCTCCACACATGATTTCATAACCGCTATATTGTGATTATTAAACTTACTACATCAGTGCCTCTATTTAGCATTTATAATCAGTATATTAACAGTTAATAAATGGTTTATAACACACTATGAGCAGATATTAGTGTTTATTAATTTATTTATAATATAATGAATGAATCCCTTAATTTTATACCTTAAAATTTAATTAATTTACCCATTAATGATGGAATTAAGGTATTTATTAATAGAGTTTTTAAAGTGATGATTAATTGATTAAATTCAGGTATTTTTACTGGATTATTTGCACAGTTTAAGTGTTTTCTAAGGGTTAAAACCTTAGTCCTTTAATTTTCTAATTAAGGGGAAAATTAAGGAGTGGTTTTCATGGATTTTGGTCCATTTAAAGTTTTTTTTTTTACCCTTGGTATGTTTTCAGGTGTAAATTAGGAGTAATTAATATTATTTTAAGGCATTCTTGTTTCATAGTGATTTATATATATAACTAGAGGCTGCTGTATAAACAGATAATGATACTATAGTAAAACACAGTTGTAATAATATAAAATATGTCTTCATAGGAGACGTTATGATAACATTGAACAACAACAAACATTGTAGATAATGTCAATAATATTTAAGACTTAGTTATACTATTCAGAAGGTTAAAAGTTCTTCAGATGTTTCTTACCGATACAAAAATGTGACCAAAAAAGGCAACTGGACACACAGCTTATATCAAAAATTAGACCCCTTTTATTGTGTTCTCATATATAAAAGAAATACAAAAAAGAAACATCGACACCAGGCGAGGGTCAGAGCGGGACGGGGTTTCTGGGTTTTCGGGCGGGGATGGGTCGGTGGCCGGGCGACATAAAAAGGGGAAGTGGAAACGACAGGAGCAACGTCAGACAGTCCGAGGGGATCAGTCGAACAGACATCGAACAGATGAGGGCGGATGAAAACAGAACGCAGCGGTCCCGTCCACTCCCTCCCTTCCTCCCTCCCTCCCCCACCTCCTCCTCCTCCTCCTCCTCCTTCAGGAACAAAGTGGAGTTTCAGTTCTACAAACATTCATCGAAAGCAGAGCGGCTTCTGCAGGCAGGAAGAATCTCATCGGTTGAGTTAAACCTCAGTGGGAGGAGCCAAACCTTAAAACAGCTTTAAGTAATATTTTTCATAATAATTATATATGAGCTGTCAGTGTGTAGTGTGTTGATCGTAGCTCGTAGTGATGAACCTACAGAGAATTATCAGCGATTCTGCAGCTTTACGGAGCTTTATAGCGAGTTTTAGCTCATTGTCTATCTGTTCGGCTGCAATTTTACAGTTTTGGTTCACTCTCAACGCTCTCATGGCGTCGTTTTCAGAGAAAAAGCTTTAAAAAGCCACTGTACACTACCTGCTCAGCCCCAAACAGCAAACAGACACAGTTAGGACGTATTCAGACCAAAGCAGGCCTTGTGGAACACCTCCTCAGGGTTGGGCGCAGGTATGCGGGGTTGTGAGCATGTTTATTTGTAACCGCTGTGAAACAATCAGAAAATAACATTTCACCGGCTTTCTTGCTATCACCGCTCGCTCTCTTCATTCACTTTCTAGCTTTCTGCTCTCTCTCTGGCACCTTTGTTATTTGTGCCAGAACGCTGTTGTTCTTTAGCAGCTCCTGCTGAGCTTTAACTCAACCACTGGAAGTATTTTTGCCTGAAGAGCGACTCTGCCTCTGAGAAATCTGTGTGGAACTAAAACTCCAGTCCGCTCTTCAGGACAGCTCAGTCTTATCAGCTACTTCGGCGTGATGCCCACCTCCCACCTCGGAGCCACCGGGCGCTAACAACGTCCTCCTGTTGTAGTGGTGGTGGCCCTTCATGATGCCCGAGTTGTTGTTCTCGTTGAGGATCTGCTTTTGCTTCTGCCGGTTGAGCGACTGCACCAGGCCGAGCACCACGGCCGCCAGCGAGTACTGGCCGGTGATTTTGCGCGGCTGCATGATGAGCGGGTTGGGCTGCACGCGGCCCAGCAAGAAGTGCGTTCGGATCTTGCCCTCCTGCTCGCTGATGCCTTTCACGTAGATCTCGCCGCGGTACTCGAAGGCGAAGCCGCGCTCCTTCAGGATAAGGTACGTCTCCTCGGGCACCTGGATCTTGCCGCTCACGCCCGTGCTGTCCATCCGGCTGGCCAGGTTCACCGTCTTCCCCCAGATGTCGTACTGCGGCTTCTTGGCACCGATCACGCCCGCCACCACCGAGCCGTGGGCCATACCTGCAAATAACACACGTGAGTAGTTGTCATTTTCATCATGGGATTAATAAATGACAAAAGAAAACGTGATGAGCGGTCGGTGGAAGGCAGATGAATGAAAAACAGCTTTACAAAGAGGAAGACAACCAACGTTGAGGAAGAATAAAAAGAGGAAACAGAAGCAAGAAGCTCTTACCGATCCTCAGCTCGAAGTTGTTGAACGAGTGCTTGTTGATCTCTTGGATGCTCTCGTTGAGGGCGATGGCGAAGTCGGCCAACGCACACAGGTGACCCCATTTATCTTCACATTGCTGTGGGAGGCAGAGAAGAAGAAGAAGAAGAAGCAGAGTCTGAGTCAGATGAACAGGACAAGCTGGAGAGCAACATGTCACTGTGTGTTTACTACTAACACTACTACCACTCATACTGCTACTAGATTTATTGAGTATTTTTCAAGTATTTTATTCATGTAAATTGGTGCAGTCATCTCTTCTCTACACCAGGGGAAGTTTTAGGACTGCATATCCAACCTTAAAACCTTTTTAAGTACCAAATTAAAACATCATTGGCACTGAGTATCAAAAACTACCAACAGTGGGTAGTAAATGAGTTTTGCTAATTTTAGACTGTATTTTGTTTGAGGAAATTTACTGTACAGCTGCTTTGCATTAAGACAAAATAAACACCGACATATGTGAGAGGTTTGTCCAATTTTTTAAGTAAAAAAAAAAAGATTTTGTGGAAAAACATATTCCTCAAAATAAGATATTGAAAATGATTGTCCTGGTGTTGGTACTGAAGCTTAACTTCTTGGCTCCAGCATTTAAAAAATCTAATAAACATGTTTACTTTGGGTATATATGAAACATAAAATTTACACAGAGCAGAAAAACATCAGCTGAAATTCCCTCCGTGATGCTCACAGCATGCAGGTTCAAAACAAACAGCACGTCACCAGCAGCAGTAAATCAAGACTAAAAGGCACCTGGAGGATCTCACCTGTTTCTCTGGCGACAGACCGGAGACGGCCATGTAGGTGCTGCCGATCGTCTTGATCTTCTCAATGTCCTGGAAACGATCTTCACCCAGCAGCTGAGAGAAATGACACACACAGAGAGAGACACTTTGAACGTCAGTAAGCATCAAAAAACCTGCTGTGACATTAACTGTTTCAACAAGCTGGAACTATTCTGAGCACCAGAACTCAATGAGGAATTATTATAAAAACCTTCAGTTTCAAGTGATTAACTGCTTTGCTAATTGTCTAATAAAAACAACAATTAAAACACTGAGCTCCTGCGCCGCTCTGATCTCTAACATCATGAGCCACTCTGCTGTCTCTGAAGGCGAGTTCCCCAACGGAGAAAAGACAAGTCTGTTCATGTTTGAGAGACAAGTGTTTGAAAGTGAGACGTGTGGCCCCCGAGGCAGCAGCGAGCTCAGCTGGTGTCTGTCTGTCTCTGCTCTTATTAGAGGACTTTTGACATTTTTCTGTCAAAATCTCAGTTCAGTTCGGGAGGCTCCATCAGGAACACAAGCTCCTCTAGACTTCAATCTGTCCACAGGGAACCAAGAAGTGCCAGAGAAAGTTTCAGGGAAAGAGCGCTCCGTCATACTGAACCCGAAGTGACAAGCGTTTCATCTACTTTATTTCTATATTCCGAAAAAAAACATTTTCAGAAATATAAGTTTATAAATGTGCAAAATTTCACTTTTAGCAATTTGATGAAAAAGTTAAAAGACATAAAAAAATCCTCAGTTTGGAATAATAAATTGTGTCTGACATGATTTTGCCACAGAAAATGTTCAGTTACCTCGTTTAAAAAATCTTAAAATGACATCTACTCCTTCCACCTCATTAAAAATCCAGGATCTATCTATCTGAATATGCAAATATTGTTAATTTCAAAAGTTTAACTGCTGGACACCAGAGGTCTCCTACTTCACTGTAAAGTCTCAGTGTTTGTGCTCTGGAGGCTTCAAGTTTCCACATCACACTTGCGTAAGTTAAATACTGGACCCCGATTGGCTCCGAACTAGTTGTGATGTCACAAATCCTGCTCGTAGTTACACGTGTTAAACTCTGATTCTTGGTGAGCACAGAGAAACTTTTCCACTTTCAGCAGATAAACATGAAAACAGCTTTCTAGTGTCCGAGAACGAAACAGATTTTTGAGTGGAGGGAGGGTTTAAACTTTAAGTCTGACTTAAATTAGCCAGATGTGTCAAATTCAGACTTTCCCAGATCAACAAAAGCTGAGTTTAAATTTTGCGATGGTTGGTGGCAACATATGGAGGTCATAATCAGTCAGAAAAGATCCCATAAAGTAGCTTTTTCCAGAGCTTTCAACCACATCATTTCACAGTCTTCATCAGCAGAAGGATTTTGCATTGAAATAAATATACTGTAGCAAGCACTCCTGTTTTTTACAGCTGAGGAACATCAGTTCTCTGGTGTTATTCACACCTTCTGTAACTTATAATCTGCATTAAGTGAAATCAATACAGGCTGAAAAAAACAGAAGATGTCCCTAATATTTTGTACACTGGGTGTTTATTCTCCTCAGGAATCTTTTCTGTGTGATATAAATGTCTTCTGATCAGCTTGTGTCACTTCTGCCTTTGCGTTAATCAGTTCTGAAGTGTTCTGGGGAACAAGACGGAAGTTTTAATCAAAAACGGGAGACGTCGACGACCGGACTGACGATCCATCCTGCACGTTGAAGTACACGTGGGGGCTACTTCGAAAAGCCTGCGGTCTCACCTCGTCAAAGTCAGCGATAATTTCGTTGAGGAGCCTCAGGCACTCGACTCCCTGGTTGTTCATCTCAGTCTGGGAGTAGAAGTCGGCGAAGCCCGGGATGGAGGCGAACATCACACCCACGGCATCGTAGGACTGCGAGTACAGCTCCTGTGGGGGACAGACACATCACGGACTCAACGCTTGTTGCTTGTTGTGTTTCCTAAATTATTTCAGTCGTTTCTCATTCGTCTTCCATCAACATCTTTTTTAGTCAAGGTGCCAGTCGTTTCAGTTTTTCTATAGTAAAACATTTGATGATGTCAAATAAGATCAAATTAACAGTGACATCTGATATTATATATTAAGAGTAATTTATCACTAAATACACATTTTATTTGTTCTTTGCGATGGCAGATTGTTGCCTTTTTTTAGACTCCAGATCATAAAAATTCTGTTAAAATTCTCCGACATACATTATAAAGACACAAATAGACTCGTTATCTTGGAGAGTTTGGAGATGTAATTAACAAAGAGATCAAGATCATGGGACAGAGAGTTGTAGTAGTTTACAGTCTGGGTTTAAATGCATTGTTTTCAATATGTGAAAACAGGGACGTTCAAGCTTAAACAGGCTGTTAAAGTGCTCTTTAAGTTCACTTTAACATCAATTGTTATAAATTATTACAAAGTACTGAGCAATAATTTACACAAATTCAATAAATAGCCTCAATATTTGCAATATTACTGTTTTACATGATTGAGATAATGAATAAAAGTGCAGGTACATTAGCACAACACATGTCTTTAACATTCAATTTGACGGACAAATTCAAGAACGTTTCAGTGCAAAAGTTCACTTTTGTTCATCTTTGATCTGTAAAATTAGAAACATTGATACACTGATCACCCTGTTTTCTACAATATCAGTCTATGATCGCTCTGCTCCATATTTATTTATTTATTTACAATTGAACATTGGAACTGGGTCATCAGAGCTATGTTGGGGCTGTGTGTGGGGTAATGTCATTTTGATTTAACTTATATTATTTGGGCTCCTGCACACTTTCCACTATTATTTATTATTTATTATTTTGATATAAGTAATATTCTTTCATTTTTTTAACTTGTGCAAATAAAAAAAGCTTAAACTCAATGTTAAATATTTGAAATCAATGTAGCATCAGAGTGTTTGCTGCTGTGTTATTGCAGCATCACTGTACTGTCTCCCGCCACTAGGGGGCAATGTTGACTCATGACAGCAGCAGCAGCGCAGCAGCAGCAGCTTGCCCTGCTGACATGAAAACACAGCATGTCCTCACATACTAATGCAACATGGAGTAATTCATCATGTCATTATGGGAATATTTTAACGATCGGCTGGTAAACACGCTGTCCAGTCATAGTTCAACATATCAAGTTAATAATTCAGGGGAAGTGGAGCTTCTCTCTCTCTCTCTCTCTGGATTCAACTGACTTTTTTCAGTGTAATTACACACTTGTGAAAATAAGCTCCTGTCTTTATTGTGACATCCTCACTGACATTATACATGTTTAATGAGCTCAGACAAATCGCAAAGCTTCAAAGTAGAAGTTCATAAAAGTTGAGCTAATTTAATTTCTTGGTCTTTCCCCGCGTCTCTTTAGGATCACGTCAGTCAGCGTAATGAGGTTTATTTCAACCTGCGAGTGAAGCCTTTTTCACGGACTTTATTAGAAGTTTTTCAACAGTAGATAGAAGGGTAGAGATAGTGACAAATTAAAGTAATATCCAACATAATGTGTCAGTGGGTCTTCTCATCAATTCAACAATAGATGAAACCATTTTTCCAAAAGATATTCCCTCATTTGTTGTTCTCATGTGGTCTGACAGTTGTTTATAAAATGGACATGATTCTGTTTAAGGCTGGAGCGTCTCAAGACTGAGTGTAGTTGAGTGTACAGTTCAACTTTTACATATTTATTTCTTCTTGGTCAACACGACGCATTGTTGAGATCTGGGAATTGTGAGCATATCTGAAAGTTGAAAGTGTAAAGGAAAGAAAGAGTGTATGACACACAACAAATTACCCTAAAACAAGGATAGCTGTGTTAACCAGTAATGTATTTCAATATAAAGGCAATAATAACCCTTTACTGTGAAACCAAAAGTGTTGATTTCTGACATTCACGATGAGCTAAAAGTGCCAAACACTGTCTTGTACTAATTTTTCTAAAACTATTAGACTACATTCATTTTTCTGCACTTTTTTTGCGGGGCATCATTTTGAAACTTTGCATGGATTTAGCAACTGAGGGTTTCTACTTGTTGGTAAGAGTCATACAAGCAGCTTACAAATATAAAATATGTGTATGACTTTAAAGTATATGTAGGTGCATATGTACAGTATATGTATGTGTATGTGTGTATACATGTAGAAACTACTAAATTGCTTCAAACTATCTATCTTCAAACTATTTATCTAAGTTATTATGAATTCTATCAGGATGAGAAAAAAAGGGAAAAAGGTTAATTGGTGTCAGACTGGATCAGTATCAGTAAAGATGTGTTTAAAGCCTGCAGCAACAAGTATAACTCAACATGACCCTCATTTTCCTGCTTTTAAGCTGCTTTCTGATGCGAATCTAAAAAAACACCACAGACTCATCACACAACACTGTGCGAAACAGGAAGCCGTAACAGAAAGATCACAAGATCTAAACCACCAGCAGCTGAAAGCACTGCTGAAGTGTCCTTGAGTTCGGCTCTGAAGCCCTGCAGCTCGCTGTGAATAAAAGTGAATAAAAAAAAGCCTAAAAATGAAAATGCTGATATAAATGACACTCAGCTGTCTGTCAATTGATTAATTCTAAAGATCATAAACACCTCTTCAGGGTTGTAGGAGCCTATAAATAACCCAGCGCTTCAGTATCTAAATCACGGAACAATAAACAGCCTGATTTATAATGTAACAAGTGATTAGGACCCAACCTATCCTAACGGATGCATTTTTAATCATGTCCTTTTTAATTAGGAACAGGCACGGGAGCAGAATGATATCAGCTCTCCCCTCCTGACATTCATAATTCATCGGCCGCTCGCCTTTTGTTCAGGAGGCTACGGAAGATCGGAGGAGTCAATAATGAAGAAGCCGGACCAGGACAATACAGCCATTTGACTCCGGCATGTGATAACCGTCCTCTTTGCCGACCAACACAATCAGTCATTATCGTGCTCATAAATGAGACGAACGAAGCAGGACGGACCACAAAAGACACAAAGAAGCGGTTTTCTTGTCACTTTTTTTTTTCCAGATTAAAAAAAAAAAAAGCTTTAATATTTGACTTTACTGTTTTCTGTTAACTCATATCAAACCCTGCTGATGGATATTTGAAGAGATTCATCCCAAAGTCATCTTCATCTTTCATCTTAATTGCTGGCAGCTCATTACAGAGAAACACAAAAGTTATCAGCCGGCGTTTGATTATAGCGGTTTCACATTTTAAGGTGTAATTAATCTTGTAGATCTAATTAAAACAGAACGATTTTTAAGTCTGAGCAACAGAGAGAGCCCAAAGTCCTGATGTCACTTCCTGTCTAGCAGCTGCTTCACTAGCTTCTGTGACTCAACACGATGTCGTCATTCAGCGTTTCCTTCATCTGTCTTTCAGAAAACATGAAGCAGAGTTTACTTTCCATATTCTAAGACAACTCGCTTCGAGAGGTTACACAACAGTTTCTTTGTGGGTTTATCATCTTTGTAGCAACTTTTTGGGCAGATCTTAAACTGCTGTCCATTGAAGGCAGTTGCCGATATTTCTCAGTGATTGAGCGCTAATGTTGCTGTGGCGACTGTTTGGTGAGTAGGACGTTCAAGTTGACAAATCATTAGACAGATAGAAACGTGAAGCTATGAATATGTTTACCTTATGACCGGATTTAGATGCAAATACAGTACTCTGCAAATGTTTTAGGCATTTTTGATGTTTAGATGCAACACCATCAGGGACAACGAGCCCAAACATCCAGCCAGAGTCATAAAGAACGATCTTCATCAGCAAGAAGAAGAACGAGGAGTCCTGCAACAGATGGTCTCTGATCTCAACATCATGGAGTCAGTCTGGGATTAACATGAAGAGACAGAAACAGCAGAAGAACTGAGGCAACTTCTCCGAGATGCAGGAACAACCGACCTGCCGACTACCTGAAACACCGAGGAGGACTGCTGCTGTTTTAAAGGCAAAGCTGCTCACAGCAAATACTGATTTACTTTAAGTTTCTTCTGTTTACTGAACTCTGTATGAAGTTCATTGATAAATAGAGACTCATTTTGCTTTTAGTGCCTAAAACTTTTGCACAGATGAAATGATAAAGCAGCTGGAAAACTAATAGCTAATTATATCGCTATTTAGAGTCAGTTAAGTTTAGTTTGACCTCACTGTCAACACTCTGCACTCCTTATTTTGAAGCTTCAAACAGAAAAGATGATGCCGACCATAAACTGCAACTCTGGGCTCCAAACTGGCTCCAATTAAAACCACCTCACTACATCCAATCTACGCCTCAACCTCATCCAACACCTTCAGGATGAACTGGAATCCAGACCTTATCGCCCAACATCAGTGTTGGACCTCAGTGACGCTCCTGTGGCTGAATGGGAGCGAATCCCTGCAGCAGATTAACACCTGTGGTTTTGGCATGACATGAAGTATCACATTGTTCAAGTCTCTGCAATCATATTCATACTAATGAAAACCAGTGGCTGCAGTAAACACACACCAGCTTTACAGAAGACACACAAGCCATTTTAGGCTTTTAACAAGTGCGGAACTGCTCTATTAAGAGGAAAATAAAAGTACAAAAGGAGAAGGGCAGCGGAGATAAGGTGAACACAATGAGGAACTTTGTAAAGTTTGACTCTGTAGGGATGAAGCAGCTGAGTCACTGCAGCAGCGACGCAGAGAGACAAATCAACGTGTTGTCTGCCGCTGACTGACAACATGTTATTAAACTCAAATCAAATGCAAGCGACCAAAAAAAAAAAAAAAAAAAGCTCCCCAGCTCTACAAAGATTTGAATGAATCGCCCAACCGATTCTCTCCCTCTCTCTTCGTCTCTCTTCGTCTCCCTGTACAGTTGTTTGAAAAGCAATTACAGAGCCTTTTCTTTTCTCGGGGAACGAATTGTAATGAACGCAGGGGGATTAATTTAGGAGCAGGTCTGAAGTGGAAAAAAAAACGAGGTGAAGCATGCAGAAGATGTGTAGTGCTGCTGAGATCTGGTGATGTATGTAATGTAAATATTCATCGGTTCAGTGACAGAATGTGCGTGAGTTTGTGCAGACCTCGTTGTCCCGGTCCTTCTCCAGGAAGTGTCGGGCCACGTGGCTGGGCAGGATGTTCCGCAGCATGTTCTCGTTGTGTTCTCGCAGCTCCTTCATCTCGTTGATCTCCTCTTTGGCCTGAACGCGCCACAGGAAGTCCAGCCGGGCCGTGTACTCCAACTAGAGACAGAAGAAACGGATGCTAGTAAAGTATTCCTCTATGTGTAGAATTTGAACATCAGCAAAAAATAGAAACTTATATTCTAATTTACTTTTTTCCAATTTAAAGCATCTCATTGGCGATTTGAAACTTTTAAGAAAAGAAAATAAGAACAATAATAATGAGAAAATGAAATAAATGCCATTCAAAAGCTACATACAAGCTTAAGTGTTTGCATTATGTGGTTTGACTCCACTTATGTGAAAGTACCAACATTCAGTTTTTTAAGTTTATCTCTATAGGATGATTACATTAAGTGGATTATTTGGATGATTATACGTTTCAACAAAGGGTCATTTGTCATTGCGTTGTGACTTCCCTACAATAAACACTCCAAAGACAGGATTAAATAAAAAGGTAACGTGCACATTTACCAACTGACACTTTAAATCTACCTCAGGAAGAATGTCTGATTATAAACACTGACATATGTAAAACAGGAGCTCGAGCCAAAACACAAAGGCAGAGTCAAATGTACGTCAAATAACTTGAATAAAAAATTCTACACTCATTCATCTTCAAGAAAAAGAAAGTTTAATGTAAAAAAAAAAAAACGAGACAAGTCCAAACAAGAGGAACAACAGCAGCAGTTATTTGTCCTGACAAGTGATCTGTTGGTAGCTTTTTCAGAAGTAAAAGCTAAAATAGTGACCTTGTTATAGTGCTGACAAACCAGATTTAGCATCACACACCTGTAACATTTTGGACCAAAATAGAACTTTTATTTTTTTAAAGAATCAAAATGCAGCAGAACCACAGGAATCGTCCTTTATCCTAATCAAAATTTAGCACCTATATTACCCACTATGCCAAACCTGACCCACTCCTACTGACATTGGTTGACTTGTAATCATAACTACAATCTTTTCCCAACCATAGATGTGGAATATCAGAAAATCTCACATCTCATTGTGACAGGCAATGTCAGATATTGTCATTTAGTTATGAGGACAAACATTTCATCTTTCTGGAAAGACTAAAAATATCTATGGAATCACAAAATATATAGAAAAAAGCTGGATAACAGGTAGAAATAAAAGATTTGTGCCATGTGATGAGCTCATGGAGCTAATTTATACGCAGCTTCCACTAAAATTTTAATCTGTGAAGGAAAAAAAGGTTGGATTACAATTAGAGACGTGGGAGGAATAACCTGCTAACGCTGCCTGATACACTAACTATCTATTATTCTTTACATTAACCAATAACCAGGACAATTCAATATTATTTTCCATTTTCTCCAAACATTTCGTGCTTCTTCTCAAACCTCTGCTCCTCTTTCCTTTTGATACTCAGACTTTCCAGACAGACACTTCTTAATCGTTTCAAATGAAAAATTTAAGCTGAAACGAGGAGAAAGTCTGTTGTTTATATCATTTAGATGATGGAAAAGCCAAGCTGTTGCTTCTGGAATGAACGGCTAAATGGAAAAAAAATCTGTTAAAGGTTGGATCAATTATGGAGCACAAGAGAGCGCGAGCAAAAGGATTCTAATAGGCGACACAAATTGCTTTTCTGAATGGACAATTAATACAAAGTCATTTGAATACATTAGAGCCAAACAAAAGTCAGTACCATTTAGTTTGTACATGTGGGGGAGAGGAGAGAAAAAAATCCCTGATATTGAAAATTAATTTCGGGGGGTGGGGGGGGCAATAAGCAGATAAGCCTGTGAGGATTTAAACATCTCTCTCTCTCTGGCGATTGGCTGAAACAGTTTTGTGATTAATCTTAGTATCAATTAGTCTCTTAATCATATGAGTGAGTACAAAACTTCAATCTCATTTTCTGTTTTTCTAATTAAGAACGCAAAGCCCGCAGGGCCGGTTTGGTTTGGCGGCGACGGGAATTATGAGATGGCGGTCGGTGAAATAACGGGTCGCTCGGTTGGTAACCAACATGACCTCCGCAGTTCAAGTCTGGGTGATATTTCATTTAAAAAAGAAGAGTTTTATTAACACTCACAAAAAAAAAATACACTCAGTTGTTCAGTCCTGATAAACATTTTACTCTGCTGTCATCTCACACGTTGTTATTTGGTAACGTGCATCTATACAGTCATATGTCAACCCCTGACTGTCTCCTAGAAATTACGTTCATATACAACTAAACTGCAACAACAAACACATTGTGCAGGAAACATGATGCTGGCTAAATTATGTTCCTCCCAACATAATGAGGAAATAATGCACACATGTGCCAAGTTGCAAAAATGTTGATACTGAACATATGAGTGAAATGTTCACAGACAACAAACTTTCAATCTTGCAGCACAATATTATTAAACTTTTAACCATAAAGGTTACGTTTGGCAGCACTTGTTTAAGGTTAGAGATCATGGTCTCTGTTTAAAACTGAAAAAGTCTGCAGTGACTTGAATATTTAAGCCACACCACCATGTTTCACTAACCTTTTGACCCCGTTTATACTTGGTTTTTAAATGCGTCTTGAGTGGTCGGATCACAAGTGGACAGCGCTAAATACAAGTATCACTCAAACCACTTAACGAGGTGGTCTGGGACACATTTGGCCGCATATCTTTTGTGGCGTAAATGCTAATGTGTCCTGATGCGTCCCCGACAAGGATGTAATAGGAAAATAGGTCATCAATGCAGGTTTTGGTGGCAACGCGCCAACACCAGATGACTTTGACTGCCAGTCTCAACAGTTGGAATAGCCTGAACATATGTATTAGTTCTTGAAGCATTTTTGTTTTCTTAGCTAGCCCGTGTGAAACAAATTGATGTAATAACTGTGTGTGGGGCTCTTTGACCTTCTAGCAGAAGTGTTTGTATAGCCCAGTATTTGTATTTGTATTTGTTGAGGCAGCAAAATTATTTGCATTTGTATTGAAATAAAAGTGGAAAGAGGCTTAAAAATCCTGTTTTTGTATTTATTACGCTTTTAATTTTTGAAAATCTAAGTGTTACAATAAGTGTTCGTGAATAAACTACCTTACGAAGTAGGTCCCCACATCGGGTCTTGAACTGGAGTCTCCCAGCTCATAGACGACTGCGCTGACTACTGAACTAAAACTTTACTTATCGACTCATTGCAGACAGACCTCTACCTATTTATGCACCCATAACACACAGACAGCATGCCATGTAACATGTAGAAGAACTTCAAAGGTGATTCTTTCTTTGCACTTTTCATTTATTGCCTATTTTTTTACAACCTAACTTTGTGGAAAGGAGATGGGGAACAACAGGTTATGGAGAGTCTCTTGGGACTATCTTACCCCTGATAGATGTAACAGTGGAGCAGAGTAGAGAGACTGAGATAACGACGTAACCGACCTGCAAACTGGTATTTGACATGGGTTTTTTTTCCTCCCAAAAACAAATAATTCTTAAAATATTTGTATAAAACAAATATTCCTATAAAACCCACTATTTGTGTTTTTCCGAATAATGTATTTGTATCCGGGCACACTGCTAGTAGGCAGTAATGATGACACCTTTGAGATGCATGATAGACACAGGTGTGAAAGGTGATGTGTCTCGCTTGTGTTCAGATCACCAAAACGCATTTTAAATCCAAGTGTAAACAGCCTCTCAGTCGCTGAAACCTGCCAAAACACTCATATGAGCTGGTTTTTGTAATGTACGAGTTGTTTTGGAGTCTGAAAAATGACCTATTTACATTCACACTGTGGTGTTAATACTCTTCAATCACCGGCACCATTAGATAACGACCACAACTATTGATCTTAAGATGCTTTAACAGTAAAGTGGGGGGCGTCACAGAGGGAGAAATCCTAATCATTTCAAAATCAGAGCCTTGTCTGCAGCTTTATAATAAAGTGCTTCATGTAGACTGTGCTTGATAATGTAATTACAGCTCTGACAGGAAGCAGCGTTCATGAAGAACAACCTAATCTGGTTTCTGTGTTCTGCCGCTGTTCGTTTATTATGTAAAAGTACTTTGGGCTTGGTTTCCTCCGCACCCTAAAACATATGAAAGTGTCAAAATTACTAATCTTTAAATGCACAATAATAGAGTTAAAGAGAGGAGTTTCCCCTCCCTGTTGAAATGTAAAAAGGAAAAAACGTGTGCAAATGTTTTTCTGGGTTATTGTGAGGAGATTATACATAACAGTCACATTGAACAAGCTCTGAATGAGATTCTTGTGATGAAAGCGGCCGTGAAGAAGAATAAAAGAGTGAAAGACTTGTCCTCCATCTTTCTGCTCTAATAGGCTCTTCTTCACAACACAATAAAATCACTTAAAGGTCTCGTCTGAAAGAACCGCTAACTAATGTATTTACACCCTCTGTGTTCACACGTTTTCTCAACAATGCTGTGAGTTTCAGCAATAAAGCCTTGAAAAACAAGGACTCACTCTCCAGTTTCCAGAGAGAAAACGATGAAGCTGCTTCATTATCGCAGTGTTTAGTAGGGTGATATATTGCTCCTGTTATACTTCATCATTTCATGTCTCTGTTGGATCTCTGCTGCCTTTCCAAAAAACGGGAGATTTGTGAGTTGATTACAGGAAGCTATAGTTCACCGCGTAATGAAGAGTGGCTGTGGCTGATGTTGTTTTTGTTCTATGCTGGTCTGACAGATCAATGCTTCATCAATGCCCCGCTGTCAGCTTGTCATTTCAGAGCAATCATCGCGACCCTCCTCCACCTCATCCACCTCCTCGGTGTCTCCTCTTCATCCTCGATAACCATCTCGCCTTCTCCACGACGTACTTCAGAAGCAGCAATCTACACCACCAAGATCCACACCATTTATCACCACCACCACCACCAGTGTCCAAGCTCCATCCTTCCCCTTTCATATCTGGGGAAATCATGATGGGATGGAGTCTATTCGCCCAAAGACTTTTCCACTTCATCTTTCATGCTGTTCAAATAAACATCATTTTCTTCATAGAATTGAGTCTCTCCTGATTTAAATAGTTACATTTGTGTGACAGATGCCTTCTAGCGGCCGTAGTAACTGTGAGGCAGAGCAGTGGTGCAGTTCAGATGACATCAGATATCTATATGTGGACAGTTTTCCTGATTCAGAAGAGCTTTAACCCAACAGTGGACTCCTTTTCCTGGTTCCAACCACGAGTCGAGACAGTTTTTTATAACCCTAACCCTAACCATGATCCCTAACCCTAACCCTAACCATGATCCCTAACTCTAACCATGATCCATAACCCTAATCCAAACCATGATCCCTAACCTTAACCCTAACCATGATCCATAACCCTAATCCAAACCATGATCCCTAACCCTAATCCAAACCATGATCCCTAACCCTAACCATGATCCCTAACCATGATCCCTAACTCTAACCATGATCCATAACCCTAATCCAAACCATGATCCCTAAACCTAACCCTAACCATGATCCCTGACCCTAACCATGATCCATAACCCTAATCCAAACCATGATCCCTAACCTTAACCCTAACCATGATCCCTAACCCTAACCATGATCCCTAACCCTAACCATGATCCATAACCCTAACCCTAACCATGATCCCTAACCATGATCCCTAACCCTAACCATGATCCATAACCCTAACCCTAACCATGATCCCTAACCCTAACCATGATCCATAACCCTAACCCTAACCATGATCCATAACCCTAACCCTAACCATGATCCCTAACCCTAACCATGATCCCTAACCTTAACCCTAACCATGATCCATAACCCTAACCCTAACCATGATCCCTAACCCTAACCATGATCCATAACCCTAATCCAAACCATGATCCCTAACCCTAACTCTGACCATGATCCCTAACCCTAACCCTAACCATGATCCCTAACTCTAACCATGATCCATAACCCTAATCCAAACCATGATCCCTAACCTTAACCCGAACCATGATCCATAACCCTAATCCAAACCATGATCCCTAACCCTAATCCAAACCATGATCCCTAACCCTAACCATGATCCATAACCCTAATCCAAACCATGATCCCTAAACCTAACCCTAACCATGATCCCTGACCCTAACCATGATCCATAACCCTAATCCAAACCATGATCCCTAACCCTAACCATGATCCCTAACCCTAACCATGATCCATAACCCTAATCCAAACCATGATCCCTAACCTTAACCCTAACCATGATCCATAACCCTAACCCTAACCATGATCCCTAACCCTAATCCAAACCATGATCCCTAACCCTAACCATGATCCCTAACCCTAACCATGATCCATAACCCTAATCCAAACCATGATCCCTAATCCTAACCCTAACCATGATCCCTAACCCTAACCATGATCCATAACCCTAATCCAAACCATGATCCCTAACCTTAACCCTAACCATGATCCCTAACCCTAACTCTAACCATGATCCCTAACCCTAACCCTAACCAGACTTTAACCACAGCGTTATCACATCATGAAACATCATTATTTTTTAACAGTGATGTGTAAATTTTGCAAAGCACAGATTAGAAAACGCTCCTGTTTGACGTTTTGGAGTCACAAGGTCAAACCACGTATTTGCTTGTTTAATTTGGACGACTTGTTGGCTAAACAATGAGCAGAAAATCGTTAAAGCCCCGTAAATCCGAGCAGAGCCGCAGAGTCTCATTATTATTATGAAAAATATCAATTATAGCAGCTTTAATTTCTATAATAAACCTTCTGTGAGCCTGAGCATGAAAAATAACCAGAATAAAAACACAAAAGGTTTTTTTCTTGCATCCGTCACCAGTCCAGTTTAACCGATAGATGGATCACATTTTAAACACTGACCCTCCTGCTTAGAATAAACAGTCTCTTTTATATGATCTCTTTTCTCTTGGCTTGATGCATCTCGCACACAAACAGCTTTTTCAGTGAGTGTGAGTGTTACACGCCTGCCTCGCTGCGAGCTGTCATTGTCTCTGCTCTCTGCCAAACAAGTGGTAGGATTGACCCGGGGGAAAATCAATATGCCACTGGATGACTTCAAATGCGGCTGCTTTCTACTTTCACAGGGCTACAAAGGACCTTCAATTACAGCCGTCTCCCCTCCATCTCTGACCGACGCCAAGCCGCTGAACTACATGATCAAAGGTTGCCATAGCGAGAGCTTTGAAAGCAACGCGGTGATACCAGTTTCCTCCGGGCTGCTGACTCTGACTGCATCTTTATAAAAAATGGCTTTTTTAAAATGTATCGTGTAAATGAAGAGGTTTTGTTTCTGTGTGTCTTTGTTTATCACACAATAACACCTGAGTGTTGCTTTTTCCCCTGGTATTATGGATGCAATGCTCCTGATAGGAATTAAAGGGCTGGTTCACCCAAATTAGTCACCCAGAGAGTGCTTTTATTTTCTCTTAGCTTTCATTTGAATATATTTTAGAGGCAAGAGGAGGTAAAATTATCCAGTGTCTGACAAGAAAAATGCATGTATTAGAAACAAAAATCTAGACATATATTCCTTTTACATGTCGTGACACTTCACATTTATTGTGCAATCCCTTGAGGGGCCCAATCCCCATGCTGGGAACCAATATCCATGCTATATAACCATGATAGTTTTTGGTTTTATTGGTCCAGATTTTGAGATATCTGTCTCTGAGATATTTGCCTGCACCCCAATACAACTAAAATGAACAGAACTTAAAAATTATAATTACATTTTTCACAGAAACTGTTTCCCATCACTCTGGATCATCCAGAGAAATATATCCACAAACACTGGATGAATTCACACCAAATTTTGTACATATATTCATGTTCCTCAGAGGATGACTCCCTCTGACTTTTCCTCAGACACCAGCATGACGTTGACATTTACAGTTTTGAGGGAAATGTCTCAACAACTATCCGATGGATTGCCGTGAATTTTGGATCATACGTTTAATTTAATTGTAATAATTTTGGAGATCCGATAAAGTCCTCAAGTCACATAATTGAAACGTCACTGGTTTGATTCTTGCTGTGGAAACTGTGAGGTTTCTGTCTGTATCTACTGTTTGCTATCAATAAAGGTTAAAAGGCCAAAATGGTAACTAAAATTAAATGACTCACTTGTATGTTACAGTAAAACTATTTTCTACTATATTCTATTTGATGTTAATTGTTATGTAATTCAACATTTTCAGCCACATTTTTCTTCTGTTTTCATCAGTGTCACATGTTGTGAATTACTGTCCATCCGAAACAGGGGAAAATACAGCAGCAGCAAGATGAATGATAAGCATTTTTCCAGTGAGTGATGGTAATTTTTATAGAGCTGGAATCATCATCACCATCATCATTGTCTGGTTTGAGCAGCATCAGGACTACAGCTGTTTGTCTGTCTCGTCTGTTTATCTTCTTCTCTTGTTATTTTTACTTCAGGTTAGCTGCTAACACTAATTAGACAGCTGCGTAGCAACAAGAATGATGCAGCGTTCATGGTTGCGCTGCTGCGCTGTTGTTATCTTGTTATTCCCTTTTAAAAGAAACATTCTACATTTTCACACCAACAGAGAAAACTAACTACTGCGTTCTTTTGGCCATCAAAAACAAAAATATCAAAACAAATGGCACCATGTTGGACTTGTTTTAAAGACAGTGATGAGCTGCAGCAGAGCAGTTACATGTAGGTCCTCCAAACAAACAACACTAGTGAGGCTGAGCGCTATATGATTAGAAATGATGGGAAATAGCTTTATATAGCAGTGAATCTTCTATAGTTTAACCTCTGCAGTGTCTTTGTCACATTTTAATTGCTCTTTATTTTATCAAATTTATCTTTTTCTGAAATGTCTTTTTATATATTTTTTAGCCACATGTGTTTGTGGTGTTGTCTTTGTAGTTGTAGGTTCAACCTGAATATAAACTGTCTGTAAGGTGCGGTCATTTAATGTTTCCATTCAGCTAATATTTGTTTTCCATTCACTTCTATTGAAGCTCTTCTAACGGACAAATCGAAGCAAATAGAAAAACTGCTGAACTGTATTTGGAAATATTATTTTAGTGTGTTTCATCAGCATTTTTAGCGTATTATCGCTAATATTTATTTACTACCAGCATCAGAAACATGTCCTTTTTCAGAAGCGTTTCAGAGTGTAGAAGGAAAAACAACATGTAACTGCACCTTGAGGGCTGTAGCTGTATATAAAGTCATGATGTCACTTCCTGTCTAGCCTTATTTCCAACTATCTGTAACTCAATGCAATGTCTCATTCAGCGTTTCTTTCATCTGTCTTTGTTTCTAAGAACATGTTCAAGGAGTTTCCTTTCTATATTCTAAGATAAATCAGCTCCACTACAGCACTTGCTATCAGAAATTGAAACCTTTGTGACTTTACTAAAGAAGCTGTTATTAACATAGAAAAAACGTCATTGTAACTTGGTTTCCTCCATATCCATAAAACTCACAAACACAAACTTCTGATTTAATTATTAGCTGAAATCTCTGCTGTCTAAAAACTCCCACACCTTTCTGTCCTCTCTGTCCCGCTGTTATTACAGACATGTCTGAACTAACAACAACCCCTCGACTTGCCCAAGGTCTCAGCGCATCTGTCACATCTGTGGCTTATGGGAAATGCTGTCGGTTAAAGGTCACAAATAAACAAAGGCCGGTATTGCAACTCTGCTATGTATGAAGCGTTTTATGCATTTATCGCTTTCTTGTTGCACCTGTAGGACTGTAAATTAGCTGTTGAAATATCCCTGACACATTGACACTGATGTTGTTCACATGTCAGTGTTGATTAATGTGTATCTTCACCTACAGATTGACAAATATCAGTAGGATTTCAAATGATGGTTTCTTACTTCTGGAGCAGAAAACGGATGTTCTGGTTTCATTTGAGCTCTCTATACTACAGAGGGATTATGAGAGAGATGTTGCCCTCTTTGCCTTTTCTCTTTTGCACATTGGTTAATTATATTTGTGATGTCTAGATTGGACGGGGACATTTAAAGTCAGTTGTGATGGGAAGTAGAATAATATGGAGAAAAAAAATGCAAGAAAGAGGGAATATCCTTTAAAGAACTGGTTTTAATGTACTTTTTTTTTTTTTTTTTTTTTTTTTTTTAAAGGAAAATGTGTTGCAAAAATGAACTCATATCACACCTCTATAATGAAACCCTGCCACCTGCTGTGGTCTCACCTGCTGGCCGTGGTAGAACACAGCGAGGAGGAACATGGCCATTAGGAGCAAAGACGTCTCTTTGGTTCCCAGGAAGTTTCTGTCAGAATGAAAATAAAGAGAAGATGCAGCTGAAACAGACAAAATCATCATTTAATGCTCATTAATGTGCGTCACTGTCTGAAATAAACGAAAACACTCAGTGGCAGTAAGCAGTGATCTATATTAATTATGAAGCAAAAAACTTAAAAAATGATTCACAAGATAATGAAGAGAAAGTTTTTAGATGTGTTTTTTAAAAGTAGACTTCTTGATTAATCTCAGTTCATTCTAGAGCAGCGGGATCCAAATTAAAGTTTAAAAAAAAAAAAAAAACCTCCATCAGCCTTCGTTTTCAGTTCAAACTGTGGAAAAAAAACCTGCAGGATCTCGAGGATTAACGGCTCAGTGAGAGATGCAGAGATGCTGCTTCAGGCATTTTATGGAGGGTTAAGAGCTGCAGCCCCCCAAAAAAACAAGTGAAAAAATCAGAGATAATTTGTTTTCAGTGTAGAGGATCAGAGCTTCTGACAGTGAGTTGTGTCTTATAACGCTGACAATAGAAAACGCTCCTGGTAATGGAAAATACAGAAAAAAAAATTGTGAGAAAACAAGACGGAGCTGCTGTTTAAACGCCAGGAAAGAAAAGAAATGATCAGACTACACTGTTCTTTTGGGGGCTGTTTAAAATCTGATTTTACCCTCATTTTTGTATATTTTTTTTACTGATTTTTATCTGTTTTTTATATTAAAATAGAAATAGTTTGGAGTTTTTTTAAAATAAAATGTACTGAGACCAATTTATCCCATTTTTGATTTGAGAAATTTCACGCAGGCACATTTTGTGCAGGCACCACACTAGTACTTTAAATTCTTTTCTACTTTTCGTTATGCATAACGGACATGACATGAATTCAAACTGGCCGCATGAATTAAACTAAACATTTTTCACAGCTTTCTTTTAAGCCTTCATGTGTTGAGTGTTTGATACTTGGAGAACCACTTTCAGATCACCGTCTTTGATGTTTTAATGAGTTAAACACACAAATTCACCGTCCGTCCTGCAGCATCTTTATCTGAATCCTCCTCAGACAGTGAACATATGTTTTTACCTTAAAAAAATCTTTTAATGCACATGTTTTGAAGGTTTTGTTAAGATTAGATCATGCTGTCAGTGTCGAATTTATGTTGTTTTACAACTGAAGTAACAGCAATTAATTAGCTTTCATCAATTTGTACAAAAATAAAAAGAAAAACTAGGCTAAACGACTCCGATCTGAAACTTTTTGCAGTGGAAATGAAACAAATCATTGTTGTTTTTCTCTTGAGGTCTTTCGATCGTGACCTTTTCTCTCATTTCCCAGAAGGCCTTCAAGAAATGAATCTGACTCCCATCAGTTCCCTATGGAGCTCGTATGGAAACCTCTTCTTCCAGTCTTTCACGGTTATATGCTCAGGATGCCTTCATACATTGTC
This sequence comes from Thunnus thynnus, assembly GCF_963924715.1. NCBI lineage: Eukaryota > Metazoa > Chordata > Actinopteri > Scombriformes > Scombridae > Thunnus > Thunnus thynnus. The sequence goes on from NC_089528.1 coordinate 29,715,861, forward strand.
ACTGTAAAGGTCACTGTACTGTCACTGAGAACGCCCACAAGATGAGTTTTCTCACATTTGCAACATTTATATCCAGAAAAAAAAAAAGGTCAACATGGCTCCCTGATGTGTTTTTGAAGAGACGGAGGTGAGGAAATGAAGAGCAATAATCTCTTCCTTTAACACATGTCCTTTAGTAAAATGAACTAAAAGCATTAAAGGTTTTACATGTCGGAATCAGTAATTCCTTCTTATTTGTGACGTCTGTAGCTGCAGTCAACATCCAAGTGCTTGAGACTATTGCACGCGATGTCTTCTTTCCCGCTTAAACTTCTCATATTTACATAAAAGATCTCTAACGTTGTGTTTTGCACAACGTGTGTTTCAGCAAAGCATCTCTCACTCCCAGTCAGTCAGCCAATGCCTCTTAGCAAAGCACACACTGATCTGATATGTGTGGGTCACATGAAAACCTTATTTTTTTTAAGTCTTGCGGATGTTAAAACATATTTGGATGAAGGAAACATGAGCAGCACAGATATGGTCACAGCAGTGCCAAAAGATGACAAAGCTTTAAATAATTCAACTAGCAAGAAAGCTACCAGAAATGGAAGATTTCCCTCTGGTTGTCATGAAATGTGTCTGTAGATATTTGTGTGTTTTTTTTGTGTGTGTTAGCATTGTCACACTCACTCTGTGTTGTGGTGGACGGTGTCGTAGCGGACAAACAGCGAGGTGTAGAAAGCTTCGGTAAGCAGCGAGTAGATGGCGATCATCACCAGCAGCACGGCCAGCTTCAACACCGAGTTCAACCGTAGAAACACGGCGCACGTCACCATCGCCAACACCCCCGTAAACACGAAATACTGGAGAACAAAAAGAAAGATGTGGTTAGTTTCATTAGGACCATCTTTTATTTAAACAGGTTTGGATTACAGTGGATAAATCAACACCATTTGTCCTGTGTGCACTTTGATATAATCTTTACTTTCTTGAGTTAAATGTTGGGTTTCTTTGTTCTATGTACTTATAAAACTCACCATCCTCTCTAAGGAGTTAAAAGGTGGTGGCAACCACTTCCTGTTATAAGCTTTTGCTGACATCATCAATAATGTCATGGGTTAGACCAAGTACGGGGGGATTTGTTGTATTGAGTAAAATGTTTTTGTTAGTATTTGTTTTTTTGTGCTTAACTTCTTGACATATGGTGAGGGATAATAATAATAATAATAATAATAATAATAATAACAATAATAATAATAAACTTAATTTATATAGCACCTTTCATAACATAAAATGCAGCTCAAAGTGCTTTACAGAAAGAGGTACAGACAAACAAACAGATATTTAAATATATTAAAAGAAAGGAGAAAAAAGAAATACAATAAACAATAAAAAAAACAGTGATTAAAAGACATAAGAAGATAAAAAGAGATAAAATCATGAGATAAAACAGGTCGTAAAAAACAGCAGACAACAGTAAAAGGCAAATGAAAGGTTGAGTTAATTAAAAGCAAGATCATAAAAATAAGTTTTGAGCTGCTTCTTGAAAATATCAACAGAGGATGCTTGTCTAATATGTGGTGGGAGTTTGTTCCAGATCTTTGGTGCCTCACCATAACTTTTTGCATTTTGTTTGTGGCACATTTAACAAGCCAGCGTTAAGCGACCTGAGCGAACAGTTTGGAACATATTTTGACAAGCGATCTGAGAGATATGAAGGTGCTCGAGACCTTTTTGGGCTTTAAAAACAAGTAAAAGAACTTTAAAATCTATCCTCAACGTTACAGGTAGCCAGTGCAATGATGCTAATACTGGTGTAAAATGTTCCCTTTTCCTAGTTTTGATTAAAATTCTTGCTGCTGAGTTTTGAATGAGTTGCAGCCGATCAATGGTTTTATTTGGTAAATCAGTATAAAGTGCATTACAATAATCTAAGCGTGAAAAAACAAAGCCATGAGTGAGTTTCTTAGCATCTTCCAAAGTAAGGTAGGGTCTGACTCTTGCGATGTTTCTTAAATGATAAAAAGCAATCTTTGTAACGTTGTAGACATGACTTCAATTCAGAGTCAAGGATAACGCCCACGTTTTTTACTTCTGGTTTAATCTGTAGAGTCAGATTTCCAAGCCTGCATGAAAGTCCTTTTCTCTGTAGAACCTCTGTTTTATCTTTATTTAATTTAAGGAGGTTACCACTCATCCACTGTGTAACGCTAGCGAGGCAATCAATCAAGGGAATCAGGGCATCTTTATCGTCTCGTGCTACAGATAAATATAACTGGGTGTCATCTGCGTAACAACGAATATCTACACCATGGTTGCGGACAATTTCTCCAATCGGAAGCATATACGGGAAGAACGCTGTGTGAGGCGAGACCTCCCTCTGGGTGTGAGCATGTTGACTGATAAAATTGACATTTTCAGTGACCTGTTGTATGTATGCGAAACTAAGACACCCCAAGATAAATAGTTCTTGGAAGAGTACTTGGTTGTTAACGGAGGAAAATACAGAACACAGAAAGATGACCGAGGGGATTAATTGTCACATTTACCTCGGTTACAATTAATCAGACAATATCTTATGAAATACACCTGTGCACAAGATTCTCCGTCCTCACAGTGGACTGACACTCACACGCTTTTAGAGTGACATTATTTCTAATAAACACTTGTTTAACAGCCTGCTGCATCTGAAACAAGCTGCTGCTTCGAGACTGTCATCATACTCAGCTGCTGGTAAAATTTTGCTCGGTTGTCAAAGAGCTGGTTCATTTATTTCCTGACAAACTGAAGCTCATATTGAAGGTTTTGTTATATTTACAGTTTATTGCTGCTGACGTCCAGCTCACCTGCCTGCCTGCAACCTCACTACGTCTCTTTCTTTCCCGCACACTTTATCTAACATATCGATACGACTAAAATTAGGTCGGTTGGACAATCATAATGCCAGTTTCGGTTAATTTTCGATTAATTTCCCGGCCATGATGGGAAGACCGTGTTGCTGTGTGGTTTGTTCTATGTTGAGTTTTCCTGATTTAAGCCTTTTTTAGTCATCCAACAAGTCTTTGAGTCTGCTTCTTATCACCTTCCTCGACACTCTGCTCCCAAAACATTACTCAGCTTTACAGAATATAAAGTGGAATGAGATTTTTATGAGATTTGGTCTAGACATGTTTGAAAATGGAGAGGCTTGAGGCTAGTTGCTCCAGGCTACATAGTTTGTGTGTCTAATCTAATATCCATTCATCAGTGTGGTTTTGTCCAAACTAAAACAAGTCAATAACCGTTCTTTACGGACCTAAAAACAACTCTTATTTGCACAAATACGAGCTTTACTGACCCTCAAGAGGAAGTTTGAGATGTATAAATGCAACGATACGTGACTCTAGCAAAGCCTGGAGCTATAAAAATCGTACTCCCTTATTGAGTCCATCAGTCAGCCGCGTATTGTGTGAGCAAAATAACATAACGGATATTTTCTCCGTGACGTTCTGATGGCTCCATCAGTCGCCGCTGTCTGAGGCGAGACCTCCCTCTGGGTGTGAGCAGATGTCGAGGATGTTTAATTCATCATTTTGCCGCTGTTGCAGAAGTGGAAAAAAAAAAACACAACAGATGGACCTGACTGCAAAATTCAGACACCTCATTTAGTTGGTACCTCTGGGTAGAAGCAGATGTCTGGGATGGGGGCCGACTCGTTGTACGTCTGGTTCCTGAAGGTGCTGGACTTGTCGAAGTCACACCACAGCTATGAGAGACCAACGGGGAGGGGGGTTATTGTTGTGGTACAGTATTAAAAAAAATGCAGGATCAGTGTAAAAATAGCCAGAATCCCTTCTCATACATTTTTTTCATCAAGCCTTTAATCTTTCAAGATGTTTGTGTCAGAAATTCACAGCTGATTGTGGGTAAACAGATTCAACGCTCTGAGCAGGAAGCTGCACATTTGCACACTGTGACCTCATATTAAAGGAGTCATCAGCATCAACACTTTCAGAGAAATAAACATATGAATTAACTCATCTAATGCTGCAGCCAATATCCAGTTTACATGTAAGTTTTTTTTTCATTTAATGTCTCGCAACTCACTGTATTGTTCCCACAAAAATATAGATAGTTCTTTAAAAAATGACAGTGTGCAAGAGTTCAACACTTTTTAGATTAGATACTACTCTCAGGTCTGGTTTGGTGAAATCAAAGGATTTAATTGGAATGTTTTGCATGTGTGTTTCACCACAGATCTTAAAGGATGACAAGAAATCCCGTGAAAAGATCAAACAATTGATCCTACTAACAAGTATTTTCTGTGTATCTAAATATATCTAATTTTTCTACCATAAAGCTTAATTATTGTCAAAAATACACCATAATGAGCCACACTCTTGGACTGGGTGACACGTTTCTTCTTTACCATGAACACACCCACTGTAGTTTATTTTGACTGAGTCCCACACACACCGTCTCCCTGCCAGAAAAACTCACTAGAGCAGAAAATGTTTATTAATCCACTGCTGAAAATAGTCACCGACAAATTTCATCCTGTTTGGGTTAAGTTTCAGTGGACATCTGTTTTAGGAAATTATGAAAACTTTATATTCATCTTTAGTAGGAACCAATGACACAAACAGGGTTGGGAAGGGAAGTTGTGCTGGGAAATGTACTAACTTTTCAACTTTCCATTTGTTGACAACCAGTTAACCATCAAGAAATCTTGGCGAAGCTCTTCACTCCTGCATTTCTATATCAGCACAATTTCTTAATCAAAGTGGATTTTTCATTATTATTAAGATTTAGTTTATATACCAAGACAACATGGTGAGATAAAAATATAATATATGCATTATATTATATTATATATATATGCGTTATATATGTATATATATATAATGCAGCATAATGAAATGCAACATATACAAGGCGACAATATAATGAAACATAACGTAATGCAGTGTTGCGTGATGTAATGCAATATGATGTAATGCAGCATAACATAATGCGACATAACACAATGCAGCATAATGTAATGCAATGTAACATAATACAATGCAACACAATGCAATACAATGTAATGCAATGTAACATAATACAATGCAACACAATGCAATACAATGTAATGCAATGCAGTATAACACAATGCAGTGTAACATAATGCGACATAACACAATGCAGCATAATGTAATGCAATGTAATATAATGCAATGCAACAAATTGCAATACAATGTAATGCAATGCAGTATAACACAATGCAGCGTGACACAATGCAGCATAACACAATGCAGCGTAACACAATGCAATGTAACATAATGCAATACAATGCAATGCAAAGCAGCATAACACAATGCAGCATAATGTAATGCGATGTAACATAATACAATGCAACACAATGCAATATAAAGTAATGCAATGCAGTATAACACAATGCAGCAAACATAATGCAGCATAATGTAATGCAACATGACATAATGCAATGTAACACAATGCAGTGTAACATAATGCAGCATAACATAATGCAGCGTAATGCAATGCAACATAACACAATGCAGCATAATGTAATGTGATGTAACATAATACAATGCAACACAATGCAATACACTGTAATGCAATACAGTATAACACAATGCAGCAAACATAATGCAGCGTAACGTAATGCAGTGTAACGCAATGTGGCGTAGCATAACATCATATAACACACATTGTTTGGTATTTAATAAAGAGCACATAATTTCTTCACTGTCTAGTAATAAAAAAGTTCCAGCTCTGATCTCTGCAAAATGGACCCAAGTCCCTAAAAACTTTCCTAAGTGCAAAAGTACAATTTTTATTTGCATTGTCAGAAGATCAACTATGTGGGAGATCTAGTATTTGGAAAACAGAAACAAAGTCATGTCAGAAAACCTGATTACATCACCCTCAATCTCTGCTGGGTGTATCAGTTTGGGGAGTAACGAGGTCTGCATGTAAACATCAATTCAGTGCATTTAGTTTCTAACTGGATATTTAACTCACTATATTGATCATGGCAGCCAGGAAGTTGATGAGAATTGAGACGAAGATGATGACGTTTCGGGCCGCGTAGGTCTCGTTAATCCAGCAGCAGGCTTTCCTCAGGACCAGAGGCAGACACTTATAGTCCTCCGCCGTTGTAACGAGGACTAGGCAGGAATGGAGGACGATGAGGACAGAGAACTGGATCACCATGGTTACCATCCTGCAGAAACACAATGAATGACAAAATAATAACATCAGCTATGGGCTGAGGATACTGTGTGTGAGGACTGGTCTTCCCAACACATTAAATCCTCCTGTATCCAGTTCTCTTTATACATCCATGAACATAGCTAACGTTAGCTACACAAGACCACAAGGAAGTACATCATCACTACTCTTCACTGCCAATTTGGTATCTACAGTGGCAAAGTTGCATCCACGTAAATGTTTGAAATTAAATAAAACATTTAAGCTCATCACAAGACATTATGAATGTTTAAAGATAAGAAGGAAAGGAGTGAAACTTGAGGAAAACAATAGAAAGAACTGATGTAGCTAGTTAGCTACAGCTAATGTTTTCACAATTGGTATATTGACTGTTTGCAAATACTGTCAGTCTGAGCACACCTTTAGACATTTGTAGGGCGCTTAACACTCATGAGCTGAACAAAATTACCATTGTTTTATCTGGTAAAGAATAGAAAATGTTTCAACTGAAAATATTTCAGAAATGCAGATGAAAGAAACTTGCTCAAAGACACCACTTTGAGAGCTGTGAGTGAGGGGAACAGAAGCTAACCTGGGGCAAGGCTTTGGTTGTTTATTTATGTAAATATGTTCCAGTTATCTATTTGTACATTAGAGCTGTTCTTTCTCTTTTACCTGGCGGAGGGAAGCAGGCTTTGGATAGTGGTGATGAAGATTAGCACAATGAAGGCGCACACCAGGTTGGACTTGAACACCTCGTCCCTCATCTGGGAGTACTGCACCATGAAGGGAAGAAGAAGAAGAAGAAGAGAAAGAAAGAGGAAGAGAAGGTGAGGGGAAGATGGAGAAACACATTTTCAGACAAACAGAGAACACAATAAACTGCATCTCAAACACACCAAGACATTTTCCACAGATGCATGCAACGATTCAACCACAAGCGTTAGAGAGAGACAGGAGCCGGTGGGTTAGCTTTGGGGTCGGTGGGGTCCTGGGGAAGGTGCAAAGCTGACAAGCACAATGCTAGCTGTTAGCTGTTAGCTGAGTCAGAGACACAAACGAAGCTGCAAAGCTGAAATTTGAATTATCTTGATTTGAAAAATATTTGAAAATAAACTTTATTTTCCTCCAAAAGGTTTTATCGACACACCAGCGCTAACAACTCAACCATATTAAAATATCAGAAAAGCAGTGGCGGGAAATAGCCTACGTATTTCCAGTAAATTCCATTTTGATACTTTTGGTAGACTTTCTTTTTTTTCCACAACTACATCTCAGAGATAAATATTACTAGTACTAGTATAGTACTTTAACTCTTCTATATTCATCTAACAGCTGAAGTTACTGATTACTTTCAGTTTCAGATTTACACTCAGTGTGAGATAAAAATGGATCCTGTCTGGTAAAAATCTCTAAAATGTCAGCTTATCAGGTACTCTTAGTTTTAGAAAAGTCATTGTAATCCTAACTGAAATGAAAAATATAGAGATTGTTCACCAAATGTACAAAAAGCTGCATATTTACAAATTTGGGAATTTTTATCATTGATAATCAGTACATTTCATTTTGATGGTTTAGAAACACGAGAGCATTGACCCACTGTAGTGATTCAACTAGTACTATTATCAGCTTATTGGTAAGAGACCATGCTAATCAATCAATCAGATAAAAGGGAAACTGTAAATGAGCTACAGTTAGCCTAGAATACTAATTTTCATCTGTTGACCCAGGCCAGATGTTAAAGAAATTGTTCAACATTTTTGGAAATTACGCTTATTTGCTTTCTTACTGAGTGAGATGAGAAAATTGATACATCTCTCATGTCTCTTAGTTAACATAAGAGCTGGTGGTGGGAGCCGACTGGCTTAGCTTCGCATAAAGACTAGAAGCAGAGGAAAACAGCTAGCTTAGCTCTAACCAAAGCTTGAAAATTCAACTACTAATACCTCAGAAACTCACTAATTAACAGGCTATATCTTGTTTATTTTGGGGGGGATTATGTACTGTAACAACAACACTACAGGAGATAAAAGTGACAGCACATAACAAGATACTTGGTAGGCTTATTTCTGCAGTGTGGAGAAAACCCTAGCTGTTTTCCCCCTGCTAAGCTAAGGTAATTGTCTCCCAGCTCCAGGTCTCAAAAATGCACTAATGTCTATAAAATGTCTATGAGTTGTAACAGTTTCACCAAATAGTGATTTTTCCCTCTAAACTTCTCATGTTGTTTCATTTCAATAAATGTTCAAATGATCCAATATTTCACCAAAAAATCAAAGATTAGAGAAAATGTCCAAAAACTGAAAACAGATTTGTGTATCAGAACTTTGTTTTTTCTTCTTTCCTCTCCCATTAATCATCTCACGACCCTTCAGATTTATCTGCTGACCCTTTGGAGGGGCCCGACCCCTAGGTTGGGAACCACTGGACTAAACTAGCTAACTGTATATAAAGTAGTGTAAACTAGCTCCACCTCCAGCAGCTACAACAGTAACATGCTGCTCTAACACTGATGCTTCACTATTAATAATCTAATGATGTCATATATAATAATATATCAGTCAGAGGGACCAAACCACTACTTTTACTGCAATACTTTAACTACATCAAGCTCATAATACTTATGTACTTTTACTGCAATACTTAAACTACATCAAGCTCATAATACTTATGTATTTTTACTGCAATACTTTAACTACATCAAGCTCATAACACTTACGTACTTTTAATTAAGTAGGATTTTTCATGCAGGACTTTTACTTGTAATGGAGTATTTTACATTGCTATATTGGTATTTTTTCCTTAAATAAAGGATTACTTCTTCCACCACTGCATAAAAGTGAGTTTTTGTTGAACTACAGAGAGTTATTTTCATGATCTCATTGCAGTTTTATTGACGTAAAAGGAGGAAACTGTCTGGTGGTTGAGATCGAGGGCATTAACATTTCCTGAAGAACTCCTTCATCTGATGTAAGGCTCTAAACTGATGAGTCACCCGTCTGGACCAACAGCCTGACTCATCACAGTCTGAGACTTTTACACCCCTGTGACCCCCGCTGCCCCGCCCTCGCTCTGTCTCTTTCTCAAAGGGTGCTGGGAAATTAGCAAGAGGATATACTTCACGTTTCGTCACAACTTTGGCAAAAAAAAAAAAAAAAAAAAAATGAGGAAGGCCAACAGCAAATCACTGCACATTTACTGAAGAGGTTAAGAGGTCAACCAAAAAAAAAGAGGGGGGGGGGGGGGGGTCTTGAAAAGTTCTGATAAGATGGCGGTGGGAAACACAAAAGTGGAGTGGGAAAAGGGGCCGATATGAAGGTCAACTCAAAGGTCAAAGGCTTATTCATAAAATTAAATATATGGGGAGGAGGGCACAAAAAGCCACAGGAGCACATTGCATTCACCAAAAGAAAAAGAACATTCAAAGACATTTTCTGCTTATTATGACTTCCATATCTCATAATTATGACTCTTCATGTCATAATGATGGAGAATTAGCTCAGCTCATTTTTTGCTGCACCACTCCATCAAATTGAAATATTCTTTTTATTTTGTACGGTATTTTGGACACATTTCCCCAAAAATTCAGACTGATATATTTCTGTTTCTTACCTACCTCCTTGAATATCCTTATCTTGTTTTCTTTTAAAATTGATGTAACTTGACTGAAACAACACAATTTCCAACAGGAATTATTTAAATTACTCTGGTAATATACGGTGTCTGTCTAAAAATGATGATTAAGGTAAATATCTGATCATTACAAGATGCTAAAATAAAATTATGGGATAAGGAAGTCATACATTTGAGAAAACAGCTCAGATATATATAATATATATATATGTATATATTCTTTTAGTGAATGCAATGTAAAAGGAAAAAAAAAAAGTTGAACGAGTCAACTTTTTCTACAAGAGTGTAAAACAGGTCCATTGCGTGGACTTTTGGTCATGAGTAAACTGAAGGAGGTTCTGCCAAAGATCAATGTTTCGCCCCGCTGACTATTTCACAGTGTTCGATACAAAAATCAGAACCGACTGTCTAAATTTGCAGGATTAAACATGAGTCAGGGTTAAGTTGGTTTAATGTTTGAACACAATACTTGCAGTAAATCACCAAAAACATGTTAGAACACGACTTATCTACTGTTATAAATTTGGCTTATCGTGTTTATTCATGCAGTGAATTACAGTGAACTAGTATGGAGTCTAAAATGTGCCACCAGGAAAAATGGACTCCTACAGGTTTTTTTTATAATCAAATAATACATTTAATAAATTATAAATATGAAATGTCTGGTAGTTTGACCAAGTGATCTTAACTTTTCATCTGTCTAAACCTCAAATAATCTTCACTTTTTTCAGAGCTTTCAGCGGCATCTCATGGTCATCCTCAACGGATGAACTTGAGATGAAACTGAAAGCTCTGGGAAAAATATAATAAGCAGACCTAGAAGACGAAGAATTTTGTCAAACTACTATAAATTGCTTGATTAAATATTAGTTTAAATGTTGATTTAATTAATAAAAAATAAATATGGTAAAGATAATTAGATATTCAAATTAAAAATTCAATTAATTTCTCTTTAAATGAGGAACTGATATTAAAAATTTTAATTATTACAAAATCTATTTTAAAAAAAAAACTGGAAAGTTTTTAAATAAAATGACAAAATGGAAACTATAAGAAACAAATGAAATGTGAGATGGAGTATGATAGTCAGACAAATGAGTGAGTTGAATTTAAAAAAAAAAAAAAAAAAAAAAAAAAATACAATTTCAAAGCCTTTTTAAAATTCATTTTGTAATTCTTTTTTTAAAAATTAAATTAAGAATTTATAATTTAAAGACAAAATAATGTTTTTTGCATTCTTGAAATGCAAGTTCAATTTATAATAAACTTTTCTAATATTTCAATTAATTATTTGACTATTCATAAAAAGTGTGAAAGTCTACAATTATTCTGGTGACACACTTGAGACTCCGTACACTGGAAAGACAAATGGAGGAAATTCATTGAAAAAAGAAAGAAATAAGTTATTATTTTCCCATAGATTATCCAACGTCCCCCAGTTATACCATTAAGGTTTGTCTGGTGTTAAAGTGACTCATGTAAATACAGTGAATAATACGACGCTTCTTTCTCTGCGATACCAACAGTATCTCAATTGCCTTTAGCTTACTCATGATAGAAAAAAAAAAAAAACTTGATTGTTACTGTTTTCCTTCTGAAAATCTTCATCTAAGAATAGATATGAGGAGGGAGAGAGAAAGAAGAAAACAGTTATCTGTCTAAAACCCCAGCTACCTTCTCTTCCAGGCTGGAGTCTTTAAACATCAGTGAGAAAGGCTTGATATGCTCTCTTCTCAACTTATCGCCACTCCGTAAGTCGATGGCGCTCTCTATTCGCTTGTTAATTTCCTCAGGACCAGAGTGGACATGCAAAGCTTGTGCGAGATGGTTTGGAAGCAGATTTATCGAATTTCTCGTTAGGGCAGCCAGAGTCTAGGGGGAAAGCACATGCACATAGAATGAACCTGCTTGTCCCCCTTTTTTTTGTTTCATTCAAGTTACAAATGAAAGAGAACAGACACACAGTTACGTTCATTACATACACAAAAGAAAAAGAAGATAAAGGAAAATAAAAAAGGTAGAAAAGGGAAGACCAAAATGCAACAACTGTATCAGACAAAAAACAGCTCAGGGCAAGTCATGCATCTCTCATTCAATCGCAGCACGTTCACTTTTCACTGATGGTAGTGGTGACAAAGCATATAATTATGCACACATTATAACAAAGCTGTAATTTCTGTCCGCTGCTGTGATCGGAAGTGGAAAGATTGGCAATGAAAACACACAAAAACAGATGACAATTTGAAATTATGAGGCATGAAATGGAGGACAGAAAGCACATTTAGCTGCAAAATGTCATGAATGATGTACAACAAATTCACAAAATTGAAACATTTTACAAACATTTATTTTATTCTATTTTAAATCTTTAAAGGTCTCAGGTTGAAAACATAACAGATTTTCAACCAACAAAAATGTTTGAGCATTTTCAAACTGAACTCTCTTAAATACATTTTTTCCTCAACCAGGACATGCTTGCAAGATGTTAATATGCAATATTATAAAATCTAATTGAGTGATACAAGAGTCTCCTCAGCTTTTAATTTTCCGCTTCATCACTTCTCATCTTGCTTGGTCTTCCTTCTCTCTCTGTAACAAAAAATATCCTGAAAGTTTTTTGTTACCTTCTGAAATTCTCTTTTTAAAACCCTTTAAACGCACAATATGTAATTTCAGCCGCTAGGCGTCTCAATCAAAACAATAACAAAAGACGAAGTGTGATGACGGTGTGAAGTAGCAAGGGATCATGGGAGTTGTTGTCTTCGTTGTTAAATAACCAGCTTCACCGGGATAGGATTACTCCAGTGTTCATCATTCGGGATGTTTTTACCCGCAGAGGTCTCCTCCTCTCCAGAACAAACGGAACCGGAGATTACAGGTAAAAACACTGAATAAAGCTGTTACACCAAAAAAAATCAATAACTCTCCGACGATGTACGGCGACCACCGGACGTCCGGTACGGGCTGTTAGCCGAGCTGCTGCTAACACTTGTTCGGTTTATTTCTCTTATAACTTTAGATCCAGACGTTCGGCAGGTTTCTCAATGGAGCTGAATTATCCGCAGAGGTCTCCTCCTCTCCAAAAACAAACGTACACGCAGATTAAAATTGTTAAAATACTAATTAAAGCTGCCAACTTCTGTCTTTACCTTTTATTAGAAGTGTGTTTATCTTTAGCTGTGCACCTACACACAGTAAGAACAACAGACTCTTTTTTAAGTAATTCTTTGTGGTATCAATTTATTTCCCTCACTTATATCTTTCTTTATATACTTTGTTATTTAATTCTTTTGCCAGTTATTCTAAAATACCCTTGTAAGACAACAGACTGTTTAAAGGACAGTCCTCCTTCTGTGCAAAAATGTATTTAAAAGTTGATCTGAAGCTAATATGAAGCTCCAAAAGAGTCAAATCAAGTAGATATCTTTCAACGTTACAGTCTTTTTAGTGCCAAAGTCCCTCTTTTTGTTACTATACTTCCACCTGCAGCTCAACAGGGAAACACTGTCCGAGGAAACACAAAGAGGAGAATTTGATGCTAAAAAAAGACTGTAATCAGTCTGGTAATCAAAGTCTAAAACCTGATGGTAAAAAAAACATTTTTTAAAAAACACTGGTTGGATCGTGGTGTTGTACTCATCTCCGCCCATGTCGGAGGAAACGACACATTCATTCAAGAGAAGCACTTGAAGTTAAAGTGATAAAGGTCATACACGAGGATCAAACTCATTTTCTCAGAGCCGTTGACATTAGCTCTCCACCATTAGCTGTGAGTTAAAGCCGCCGCACGGCAACTTTGGACAAATTACCCTTTGGAGTGTCTGAGGCCTATAGAGCCAGCAAGCCATTAAAGTGATTAAGAAAAATGTGTGATGATGGGAATGTGTGTGTGTGTGTGTGTGTGACATTCAGCACGTCTCTGACCAATCAGATGTCTCTCCTCGTCTCACTTAACGCAACACATTCACAAATTAAGTCCATCACACTGAGATTATTAAAAGTTCATTTTCAGACTTGAAACGAATTGATGCTCTCGAAGAAATCTTAATAATTATCTTTCTTTTTCTTTTTTTCTTTTTTTTTAAACCTTTCAGGGCTTTACCATAAATGAATCATCTTCTGTTGAATAAAACATCAGAAAACACTGAAGAATGACTGAAGACACCGAATGTCTTGTTTTGTCTGAGCAACAGCAACAATATTTATTTTACTATAATGGAAGGAAAAGCAGACAATTCTTCAAATGACTTAAACGATTCATCAAAATAGTTTTAAGATAAGTTTTCTGGCGATCGACTAATGGTTGCAGCTCTAAATCAGAGTTACCTGCAGATTTAAAATGACTGCAGTTTGGAGGTTTATTGGTCAAGAAACTCGTATTTATTAATGTCAGCAAAAATATTCAGATATTTTTAAACAGCTCATATATTCAAATGTAAGACATGCAAGCCACGGACCGTCAAAGGACTTATTGAGTCCTCCCAGCAGTACACAATATTTGTTTTGAACTAACTTTTATGATAGCGGAAAGCATATGTGTAAATGTAACCCTGAATTCTTGGTAGTTAGCGTCCTGCAGTCACTCTGGGCTGTGGAGAATAAGTGGACTACAGTTTCTGTCACTGTTACACTCACAAATGTCCCTCTAAAACAAAGGCACATAGGAACCAAAGTTACACCTCGGTAAAGGGAACATGAACAGGCAATTTAAATGTTACACATAAAATAATAAAGTGCTGTGAATCGTATAAAATAATAAATGTAATTCTGCAAAAGTCCAAATTAATGTAGTGGAAATATTCCTGCAGAAATATACTGTAACATATCGAATATTGTAAAGCTTAATAGGCAACATAAATGAGCACACTTAAGTAAACTTAAGTAATTAAAATAACCCAAAAATGTAGCATGTACAGTAACTATATTTACAGTTACATAAGCAATGTCAAAGACTGCTGAAGAAATAGAACGATCTTAAATAAACGATCCAGTCTATAGAAATAGGGGAAAAACATACTTGGTGTTAATTCTTCCAAAGATCCACGATTGTCAGATTAATTCATAATATGAGGAAATTAACAAGTATTAACAAAGAATTTAGCAAATATTGAACCAGGAAGAGTCTGTCTACCTATATAATACTCAGGTCTTCCCCTCATATCTTCTCCTCTGCCAGAACAAAGTATAAACCGAATATAAACTGCACACTTTTGCTCTCGACACACAATAAACGTAAGCGAGAAAGAGCTGCACTGAAGTTGAACTCGAACTCAAAACAAAACCTCCGTTGCATATGAATGAAAAGGCGTAACCTGCGTGTCAAAATGATTTACATATATGGAGCCGCCACAGAAAGCACACAAGCTTTTCATTATAATGAAGACAATCGGACGGCATTTTGTGGAATCAGAAGAGCATCAAACACTTCAATTGTGTGTGTTTCTAGGGCCTCCTCATGGCGGTGACATGTCGACCTCATTATCAGTTTATTTTTGAGTGATCTCAGCTCACTTATGTGCAGAATAAACTAACATAATGAACATGCGTGAATGCAGCATGGGTTGTATAAGCTGTATACGGTGGTGGAAGAAGTTTTGAGATGATTTACCTGAGCGTAAGTGACAATACTACAGTATAAAAATACTCCTTTACAAGTTTACAGTCAAAATCTCGCTTTAGTAAAATCACAGAAGTATTACTTGCGAAATTTACTCAGTTTACAAAAAGTAAAAGCACTCATGATGCACTCAGTTATATTTACGTAAGGGTCAATGGCCCTCTTTACACCTGGTATTAACATCCGTCTGAGGTGATCCGATCACAAGTGGAAAGCTCTAAATACAGGTGTAAACGCACCCAAGACACATTGAGGACGCATTGAGATCCGATCACTCAGACCACATTCGGAGGTGGTCTGGGCCGCATGCATGGATGTATAATAAGAGCTGGATAGGGCGCCGCCGCTCAGCCTTGCAGACAATTTTTCCCAGTGGCCACTCGCGGTATTGCAGCAAAAAATCTGAGCCTGTGGCCCAAAAAGCTTTTTCCCCATAGACCACCATTGTAAAAGAAACGCCTGTAAAACTGTTGACAGGACGCCTCGAACTGCAAACAACGTCAATTATGACTCTTTCTATTATGAACTTTTGATCCATGGAGATTTTATATTTGTAAAATTTCCTCAAGCCGAGAAAAGCGATTTAAAAATACGTGACATCATCACAATGTAAAGTCTATGGGCCAAGTGGGAGCTCGCGGGCGGGGGCAGCGGGGTGAAACACTACTGCGTATATTCAGTGGGCCGCACAACGCGGAAACTTTTTTTGGCGTATGAAGCGAGCAATTCCTATAAGACTGAATGGGTGCCATTTTTAGTCCGGTATCCAGCTCTTATAATACATCCATGGGCGCATGTGGCCACATTCTTTTAGTAGTGTAAACGCAATGCATCCTGGGCTGCATTGAAAGACCACCTACTCAGCTGACATCCTCTATTTTCCAGCAGACTAGACACAGGACCCTCCGTCTAAAGCTGTTCAACTTGTCTGATAATAATTTTGTTTTTCATGTGAATTAAAAACGTAATCCACCTCCCGTTTTTTGCTGTTTTTCTTGTTTCTCTAACCAGTTTCCATCTTCAAATCCACAGTTAGAATAGAAATTAAACCATTAATTTTACGCTTGTCTGTCTAAAAAATATTTCAGAGGCGAAACGTTGCTGGATAGTTTCCTCTGTCCTGTCAAGTTGATAACTACAGTTTTTAGTTTTGCTGTGCTGCTCGACATGATGGAGCTCAGGATCTATCAGGACGACTGCTTTACTTTGAATAGTTTCACTGTATGAACCTGGACTGCATGTGTGCAACATCTGACCTACTGGATGTGTAGAAGAACACAGAACATTGCTGTCAGCGTGTCGGAGATTTAAATAATCAATGAAGTTATGCTGTTGTATCTTATGCTTAAATGCGCACAGTGTCTCTGAATGGAGAGACGCAGCTGCTCTCTCTCTCCCGACGTGGAGTATTTATATATATCCTGAATATTTATTCTGTTATCAAACAAGTTGAATACAGCTTTATACGAATAACAAACGAAATTTGGTCAGGGACAGGGACGATGTGTTCTGCTCTAAATTAATTTCATTAAACATTAAGATTAAATATCAGTGTCAATAAGATAATTACACTGATTGTAATACATACTGATAATCTGTCATTGTGTTACTCTTGAATCTCCACTTCCACATTAAAAACTCCACATGCTTCAGTAACGACAGACCCGTCAGAGGGTGAGAAGGTGTTTTTAATTCTTCATTGGCCTCTTTATAACATTGATAAGATATTCAGCCATCCACTTATGACACAAGGGCTCAAAGGGGACAGTTGCCAGTATTATGAACCAAGCCGCCATGATTGTTTCTGGCGTGCACGTCCCTACAGAAGCAAACAGCCTGAAGGCCTTCGATCTCTGACATTTCTTTTCTTTATACTGGGTCAGTGTGATGTTGCCTGGAGCAGCGGCCGGGTGTATGGGGGGCAGCGGTATGGGGTTATGTGTATGATACATATGAAAAACAGAGTATGTTTTGTAGTTTGAAAATGCCAACATAGGACGCCAGGAAAAGGGCAAGTAGAGGTGGTGGTGGAGAGGGGAGGGGGGGCGACGGAAAGATCAAACCATATGAACACATACAGCGATGTCAGAGGGGTTTTTTTTTTATGTGCTGGATGTCTCACATGTCTGGTAGTGTGACAGATTATCTGATACTTTACAGCCAGAAATGATCATTTTCTGCAGCATGTCTTGTTTGGAACCGATGCTCCTCCAAAAGGATTGCAAACGCACAGTTATGTAAACCACAAACATGACTTCGGGGCAAATGAAGGATGTGAAATATCTCAACATCTACAGCATGGATCAGCACAATATTTTTTTCATCCCCAGACGATGAATCCTAATGACTTCCCAACCTTTCATCTAGTGATGTTAGCATGCTCATGTTACACCAGCCAGGCTGCAATGACAACAGCAAGGTAAGACATGGAGCAGACTGGTTGTTATCAGCTGCTTCATCATCAGCTGTTCGGCTAACAGCTAACTTGTAATTACAGCCTGACAGATACTGGATATTTGGGAGCTGATTGTTTTAAAGTCCCCCTTCCACCTAAAAATGTGTTTTTCTTCTTATTCCTACAGTTGGATGTTTGAGCTTCAATGTGCAGAGTTTGACACTAGAAGGCTGTTTTCACATTTATCTGCTCAAAGTGGAAAGTTTCTCTGAGCTCATTGAAAATCGGATTTTTAGGGGCCCGCATGAGCAGGATTTGTGACATCACGACTAGTTTTGAAGCCAATCGTGGTCCAGTATTCAAGCCTCCAGCACACAAACACTGAGAATAGACTTTACAGTGCAGTTAAACTTCTGAAATGAAATATATTGACATATTTATAGATGCGGAAAGACTATATGTAATTTAAAGGATTTTAACATGGTAATTATACTTGACACATTATTATTATCATTATTATGCCAAGCAGAGTATTTTTGTATGTCTTAAGACATGTCTGGGAGGGAGGATCTTTAAAAAACAAATTATTTTTTCTTAAAGTCCAAAGTCCACCTCCACTCAAAAACCCTTTTTTTAATTTCTTGCTCCTTTAGCTGGATGTTGTTGTTTTCTCTCTGCAGAATGATGTATGTGCAGTTTCAGCTTAAATGTCAGTTTAACACCTACGAGCAGGATTTGTCACATCGCAACTGGTTTTGCTGCAAAATCGTGGTCCAGTATGCAGCTTACACACAAGTGTGATGTGGAAACTTGAAGCCTCCAGTGCAGAAACACTGAGAATGGACATTACAGTGAAGTGGGAGACATCTTGAAATGTATAATATTCATAAATTCTGGGTTTTTTAATAAAGAGGAAGGAGTAGTTGTATTTTTTAGGAGATTTTAAGAAGGTAATTTAACTTTTTTTGTGGAAAACCCATATTAAACACAAGGGTTTTTATCATTTTCCAGCTGTAAATTGATGTAATATCTTGTGAACAGGTATATGGAGGTGGAATGAGTTCGGGTGACTGACACCAAAAAAAAAAGAAATCGGAAAGTGGACCCATTTCTTTTTGGGGGCCTGGATTTCACAGAGCAGACACCGAGTGACTGGGTCCTCTAAGGAAAACATACAACCTCCTTTGAGGTGAAAGTACTGTGACAGTGCCTGTGCATCATGGGAGCCAGCAGGCATACAGTGAGGCATGAAAGAGGTAAAGACAGAGCCACTCAGCCGGTAGGGGAGTCTGATTTCAGGGCTGGAGCTCATCATCAAGGACTCACACGTTCCTTCTGAGGATGAATCTTCTGGGTCTGATGACAACAGTCAAGCCCGGATGGGCGATAGTTCCAGTAATTACAGTGACGAACAGGATGTGATGACATTTATTTGATGGCTATCAGCAAAAAAATAGGATGTTTGGAAGATAAAGGTTGGCCACAGATACCAAATAGTGTTTTTCATGGTTAGAAAGCAGAAAGACACAGCTGCTGCTCTCTTATTACTCTTTACTGCATCTTCAACCAGCTGTTTGTAATTAATGGAAGTTTATATTGTAAATGACAGCATGTAAACTGTAATAATCTCCATATAACATACATACAATCATTTTTTATTTACCTTCACTGTCCTACTTATTATCCTGAATTCTAATCCTCCTCGTAGCACATCAGATCAGTACATTAATATATTTCAAACCTCATCTGATCACATACTGATCCATCCTATATCTCTTCCTAGATGAGATTTTCTCAAACGAGACCACCTTCCCTATTTGAGTAATCCATTCATGACGATGATGACGCTTCCCCCTGGTGTCTTCCAGCCCCTGAACATAATCTGTCTCCCCGTTATTATTATACGAGTTAGGCTGAAATCTGAAGCTCGACGATCTGACACAGTTACAAATTATCGTTTGAAAAAACACAAATACATTTATGGATTTTCTTCCACTAGTTCTATACCAGAGAGAACATTCAACAAAGCATCAATGTCCCTTCAGATCTTTCACATTTCCAACAATCTGCATTGTCTCTGAGCTTGAGTGGAAACATCTAATAAAACAGGCCACAAACTAACTGTGACGTAGCAAATAACGCTCGTAGGTACATGAGTCAAACTGAGATTTAAGGCAACATCCAACTGAAGGAACAAGAAGAAAAACACGTTTGAGTGGAGGGAGACTTAAAAATGTGTGACTGAGATATAAACTATGTAAATTATATTACAATGTCTTGTGTCACTTATATTGTTTTCACCATTGGAGTAAGAGCACTATGACACCATAGACTGTATAAAAATATGGACGCAGTTACCGTGACGTTGGTTTCTGAAGAGCGGTTTTGAGGCCCAACTCCCAGCCAATCAAAAATGGGCAGAGAAGCGGGTCCAACGGCTGAAACAAGCCACCTAGCGGCTGGCGGACCTGTCACTCAAAGCAGCCATGTCCTTCATTATGCATAACTTTACAGCTTAATAAAATTTAAACGGTTGAGTTTAAAAAGAATTCCACCCCCGTACAGTTGTCATGAAAGGAGAAATTAGCTACAGAGACCAAAACCGTTTTTTGTTTGTTTATTGTTGTATGTTTATTTCTGCTGTAAAGTTGGACATTTTAACATGGGGGTCTATGGGGACTGACTTGCTTTTGGAGCCTCAAGTGGCCATTCAAGGAACTGCCGTTTTTGGCACTTCCACATTGGCTTCATTTTTCAGACCCGGAGGTTGCCGCTTGGTTAAATCATACAATCTTCCTCAGCAGGTGGAGTTTGCAGAGTTGTCATGGAATTAGATGTTCAAATTTCCATTTTTTTCTGAAGACTTTAAACTTTACTTCCTGTTAATTTTCACTTCAAAATTTAGTTTGAATTCAGCCTAACAATTTAACCACAACCTGAGTCGCTGCAGATAGTAAGGTTGTTGTGGAAGTGTTGATGAAGTAAAATGTCTTGTTTCAAAACTATCCGATACAAAAAAGAAAGGTTGGCAGTGAAAAATAAGCATTAAAGGATGACTGGACTGAGAAATATGTGTTCATTTTGCCCAAGGAAAGACCATTATGACAAGGTCATCAAACAATATGTACACCAATAACAGCATTCAACAAAAATGGATTTATGAAATAAAGAGGAACGGAAACAAGTGTGCAGAGAAAAGAAAAAAGAAAAACAATAAATTCTAAATATTGGAGGGAATTTGCATGGAAGTTATATTCAAGATTTTTTATGTGGGGAGAAAAGTCAATGTGCAGTAAAATAAATGCAAAATATAATAAATCTTGTCATAATCTGAGAGAAATAAGCTCTGTAGTAAATGTTTCTGTATGTTTACATCTGTAAAAATGCCTTTTATTATATTGTATTTAATATTATTGTTTATATTTACATATTATTGTATAATTATTAATCATCTGTCAATGTTTATAATTTTCTGTACTGCTTTGGAAATGTGGATTTCTGATATGTCATGCCAATAAAGCTTATTTGAATTTGATTTTTTATTACTCCAAATGAACATTTTATTTTTTTAACACATCAGTGAAATCAGACTGCTGGAGAAAATGTGGTGAGATAAAGACAAACCACCGCATTCAGTCACAGCAAGTATCATGAGTATTCTCAATATGAAAAATACAATTAACCCGATATATATTATTCTTGGAAAATCACCACCAGAGATAATGCAGGAAACAGACCATTACTTATATAGAATACTCAGAATCGCAGCCCTGAAGCAAAATAATTGGCTGCAATCATCAAGTCCATCAGCTCAAAGATGGAAAGAAACGAAACAGGAAATCTCAGAAATGGAGAGAATAACATATAGAGTAAGAAATGAAGAGACGCTGGTTTGAGTGGATGAGATATGAGGCCTCCAAATAACTTATGAAATTAATAAACTCAGCCTAACAGAAGAATTTACAAAAGAACAGGCAGATAATAAACATATAGACACACTCGGTGCACACAGGAGGAGTAGATACACACTGTATGCATGTATTAAATGTATGTATGCACGTATAAATATACAGTATGCATATATGGATGAAATTATTATGATTATCTCTTATCTCTTTTTTTCTTTTTCTTCTGTTTATATCACCAGGTGTATAAAATATGAAAAATAATTGCAAGGACGTGTAAATATTAGGGATGTGCAGAGGACCCAGTATTTGTATTTGTATCTGTATTTGTTGAGGCAGCAAAATTATTTGTATTTGAATAAAAGTGGAAAGAGGCTTAAAAATCCTGTTTTTGTTTTTATTATGCTTTAAATTTTAAAATTAAAGTGTTACAGTAAGTGTTAATGAAGCTTGTGTCAGTAGTTCAGCTTTATCTCTGGAGAACACCCCCAACTTTGGGAATGATGCCCAAATTAGGAAATGTGCGTCATGTAGCAGGTGGATGTGACTCCCCTCATTGAGACCTGCTGATAGACGTCACAGCGGAGCAGAGGAGAGACACTAAGATAGTGATGTAACCGACCTGCGTGCTAGTATTTAACATGCAAACAAATAATGTTTAAAATATTTGTATGAAACAAATATTTGTTAAAAAAAAAAAAAAGACCCACTATTTGTGCTTTGCATTTGTATTGCTTGCTATTTGTATTCGGGCACACCCCTAGTAAATATACCAGACTTTTTGTGGGTGTACTGAATTATGAATTAATTGCAATAACAGTATGAAAAGAAGGAACGACCATCATGCTTGATTTACAGTGAAACAGCAGCCATAGTGAAGAAGCAAAACGCCGCTACAACACCAAACATTCCTGTTTTGAACAAAACTATCAGGAAAACATGGAGTTAAGAGCCACAAAACTGAACCAGCTGAAGGTCTGAAGTCAAGACTCCAGCAGAATAAATGTACAATCAAACATGTTCAACATTGAACACAGTGAAGATCTGACTAATGAACACTTACACCAGTGTCTCCACCTGACCATCGCACCTGTTTTTAAGATTACACTGTGTATGTGTGTTACTATTCTACACAAATCATGATGAATTGTTCCTGTCTTGGACTGCAACTCTGCAACATCAGCAGACTCATCAGCTAAGGTTAAAGGAAGTTCAGTGTTATATTTGTAAAAAAGACAGATAGAGAACATAAATTGTTGGAGACAGGGCGAGACATGACATCTAGGGGTCAGTTTTGCAGGTTGGCTCCTCAACAGGACGTTATCTATAAAGTCTATACTTAATAGATGAGGGGAAGAACTGAAACGCCCTCTTATATTGTATAAAACCTTGTTGTAAGTGCTCCATCTTGTGTGTTGCACTGTGAAACGCTCCTTCTTGCACAAGAAAATAAATTCTGTTAAACTTTGATACTTCGGCTCCGGTCTCTATTGTTTTAAAGGTTATTACGAAGAAATTCTTTTGACAGCACCTTTCTATGCTCAAGTTTAAGGACTTGTGCTGTGTCTCAAATCACATACTTCTGTATTTACACTTAACATTTTGAGTGCATAAGTGCATTCACACTGAGAAGTATGGGAAAATGCAGTGCACTGTGAGTACCCAGATGGTGCACTGAAAACGGTCAAAAAGTTGAGTGTGGAACTATGGACACTTCTCGCCCTCAATGGTCGCCATCTTGGCTACGTAGCGGAAGGGGAGGGACCACTTTTCAAACTGGAAATGGCACATTATACAAATGTGAGTTATACATGTGTTTTTTAGCACCAAGCACCACTATACTGTTGTCGGATATAAGCCATCAGTATGTTTTTTGGGTTAATTTAGCAGTCTGTAATGATTTGGTAGCACAAACGATAACGCGAATGCTAACGCTAGCTAATGCTAACGCTAGCTAATGCTAACGCTAGCTAATGCTTATTTGCGATCGTCATTTCCGGTAAGTGCACAACGGCTGTGTTTGATTTGAGACGACACTACCCTGTCAAAATTCACTCATTACACCAGTAATACATAGTGTACACAGTGTACTACATGAAAGTGTACTAACAGAAGTATGTGATTTGAGACACAACAGAGTCACTTCTCACATTAATACAGAAATGCTGTTCATGCTCTATAGTTTTTGTACTGGAATATCATGAAGTAATGCATCCTTACTGGAGCTTGATGTTGTGGAAATGTATAAGTGGGCCTCTAAGACTTGTATTTGAGTAACCCTGATATACACCAACACCAACATATCTATGAAGAGATACTTATTACTGTACTGTACACCATGAAGTCACAGTTTAATATCAAATTGTACTATTTGGACGCCTCAGTGAGCATAACATTTTTTCTCACACGCCTCAATTTTTCTCTCTTTCCTCTCTGTCTGATTGTCACACACACACACCTTGCCCCCTATCTAGTGATGCTGAAAACTGAATCAGACCAACAGGAAGGGAGGATGACGAGGACCCGGCGGACAACAAAGCCACCGGATAGAAAGACGTTCAGCTCAGAGCAGCGACAACAAAGACAAAGACACTTCAAAACTCCTCCGAGGAGCCTTTGATATGCAAAGAGCCACTCTTTGAAATGACTGTACTGACAGGCTTTCATTGTGCCAGAGACAAAGAAGTGGCACTTTTCAGAAATAACATTCCTCTGAATCCAAACATGCCGCGGTCACATCGAACGCTATAAGCTCCTGACAGAAGCTGCACACGTCCTCGTACGTACACGAGAGGTAACGCAGAGTTCACTGTGAGCTCAGGCTGCAGGACATTAAAATAAACTGTGGCTTTGCACATTTTTTCACAAGCAGAGAAAGTCAAGACAAAAATTATGAGCATAAAGGCTTGAAAATATGAATTTATCATCTTTCAGTGGAACCATATTATAATGATATGTATATATATTAATAATATAATTAGTGTTGAAAGGACTGATTAAAGAGAGCATCAACTGCTCAGATTTCTCTGTTTAATTATGGAAATTATGTTAATTTTTCTTTGAGTAAACAGTAATTTAACCATCCATTGTCAGTGGATGAGTAAATTTACTAAAGTATCGTACTTAAGTACAGTTTTGAGGTATTTATACTTCCACTCCACTACATTTCAGAGGGAAATATTGTACTTTCTACTCCACTACATTTATTTGACAGCTTTAGTTACTTTTCAGATGAAGATTTGACACAATGGATAATATAACAAGCTTTTAAAATACAACACATTGTTAAAGATGAAACCAGTGGTTTCCAACCTTTTTGGCTTTTGACGTCTTACAAAAAGCAGTGTGTAGTCGGGGTCACATTTCACATGTCTATGAGTTGTTAACAGCTCCACCAAATAGTGATTTTTCCCTCTAAACTTCTCACATGCTTTCATTTCAATAAATGTTCAAATGATCCAATATTTCAGCAAAAATCAAAGATTAGAGAAAAAGTCCAAAAACTGAAAACAGATTTGTGTATCAGAACTTTGTTTTTTCTTCTTTCCTCTCCCATTAATCATCTCACCACCCCTCAGATTTATCTGCTGACCCTTTGGGGGGGCCCGACCCCTAGGTTGGGAACCACTGGACTAAACTAGCTAACTGTATATAAAGTAGTGTAAACCAGCTCCACCTCCAGCAGCTACAACAGTAACATGCTGCTCTAACACTGATGCTTCACTATTAATAATCTAATGATGTCATATATAATAATATATCAGTCAGAGGGACCAAACCACTACTTTTACTGCAATACTTTAACTACATCAAGCTCATAATACTTATGTACTTTTACTGCAATACTTTAACTACATCAAGCTCATAATACTTATGTACTTTTACTGTAGTAGGATTTCTCATGCAGGACTTTTACTTGTAGTGGAGTATTTTTACATTGCTGTGTTCGTACTTTTACTTAAAGGATCTGAGTACTTCTTCCACCAATGTCATTTGTTCTGCCTGCGGGATGCCACCACTATGGACTGCTACTAATGTACACACATATTAGCTTGTAATATGTATTGATAGATTAGACTCTTTGCATCCATTGTAGTGATTAAAAAATCCTGTCATTCCACCAATGCACGACTGAAGCCTTAAAACTATGTTGTAAAATAAAGGTTCTGGCAGTCCAACAAAGAAAAAAATCCTTGGAAACTTTATGCTCAAACTCATTGCAAGAGTCTAACGATCAAAAACCATTTACGTTTAGTCTGAACATCACCAAAAGAAGGGTTAAAGGATTAATCAAGAAAAAAAAGATTCAAATTCATCAAGAATTTGAAATGTGATGCAAAGTTCTGATGTTCAAAATTCACAATAACCTTAATTATCATAATTATATATTTTAATTATAAATATTCATAATTAAAACAACAGAAATGATGCATGAAACTTCACGTTGTATATCTGTAACCTCACACCTTCTTCTCTGACTACTGATTTCCCAGATAAAAATGATATAATAGTGTGAAAATATGATTATAATACTATAATCTGAATTGATGAATAACTGTGTACAAAGTCACAAAGTTAAAACCAGGAAGAAAATGCTTTCCAACCTCAAAGTGGCCACAGGCTGCTTCTCTGAGTCTTTGAACATACAGCACCGTGCGCCACATCTAAATTAACATCTCCAGTATCTCCATCCAGGTCTTTGAGACAATCTGCCAACATATCTGATATGACATGAAATATGAAGCTAATTGACCTCCCTCCCCGTTCTGAAATGTTTCCGGATGAGACCTGATGAAGCTAAACAGGCTGGAGGAGCGGCGGCAGCAGGTTGACAGAAGCTGCCGGTTAGTTCTGGTGGAGGAACACTGAGTCCCGGCCAGACGGCGTCGTTGTGGCGCTGGGTGTCCGCCAGCAGCGCAGGGCGCAGCAGCTCGTCCCCTCGAACCAATCTGGGGATGCAAATGTGGCCTGAATATGAAGCTTCATGGCTGGCGGGCTGGTGAACAACACTTCTCTGGAAGGAATCCCAGGAAAGTGAATAAATAAAGCTGCACACACTCAACTCTGTCAGCAATAACACGCAAAGTGTCATTTTTTTATGCAGCTATTGCCTCTATTTTGATAATCCTTTAAATATTTAGCATTTATAAGCAGTTTATAGGCACGCATGAGGACATTTTAAGTGTAGTGTTGCAACTAACGATTATTTTCTCTATTAATCAATTAGTTGTTTAGTTCATATATGTCAGGAAATGGTGAAACATGTTCATCACTGTTTCCAAAAGCCCAAAATGACGTCTGCAAATGTCTTGTTTTGTCCACAACCCAAAGATATTCAGTTTACTGTCAACTATTCACATTTCAGAAGCTGGAATCAGAGAATTTGGACTCTTTTCTTTAAAAAAAAAGACTCCAAACAATTAATCAATAATCAAAATAGTTGGCAATTAATCTAATAGCTGTCAACAAATCAATCAGCTCTATTTAAGTGTTATTTAATGTACAGTATTTATCAGCATTTGTAACTTCTCCTATGAAGACGTGTTATTGTCATTATATTGTCATTTATTATCTGTTCATACTGCAGCCTCCACTTATGGGTGCAAATACATTAATAAACACATATCTGCTTATGACTACATTATAGTGTGTTATAAACTATCAATTAACTGTTTATATACTGATTATAAATGATAAATAAGGTGGGCGGGGGAAAAAAAAACAAAAAGTCTCCCGTCTGTGTTCAGGTTTACACAACAAAAGCACTTTGCTTCAGGTTAGTGAATGATGGCGGTTTCACTTAAATGTTAACCTTTACCAAGTGCTGCCAGAGTCTAAACATATCCATAAAAATATCAAGATATTGTACTGCAAGATTGGATATTTTGGTGGAAAACAAATTATACTACTATACCACGTTGTCTGTGCGGAGTTTGCATGTTCTCCCCGTGCCTGCAGCTTCCTCCCACAGACCAAATACATGCAAGTTAGCTTAGTAAGTTACGTTAGCCCTGTGACTGACTGGCGACCTGTTCGGGGTTGGTAGCACCCCGACTCTCGCCCAATGTCAGCTGAGATTGGCTGGATGTCGGGGAACTATTTACTCATACGCTCAATATCAACATTTTTGCGACTTGCAAGATACACTAATTAACATTTCCTCATTATGTTGACAGAAAACGTAATCTGGATGTCATCACAGTTCCTACAAAACATGTGCAACTAACTGCGTGTGTGTAAAATCAGTATAAATATAAAAGAATACACTTTGTGCTTCAATAAAAACAAACATCGCACTGCTTTTTTTCAAAATCAACCATCTGAGACAAAAAAAAAAACAAAAACCCAAAAATGCCACCATGGGGGCTGATTTGTTGAAGACAAGAGAACAACAGACAGATGAAGGAAGGATGAAGAGGATGTTTAAATGGGCCACACAATCAGAAGCTCGTCATCCTCACAAACAGGCAGGCTGACGCATTGCCATGGTAAGACAATCTCTCCGCAGAAAGCTTCATTCACAGGATAACAAAGGACAAAACAACCAACAAACAGGCGATACAACTGAGAGCTCATGCACTGCAAAAAATAAATTTTAAAAAAACGCCCGTCTTAACCACCTCATCCTGCAGCGAGGAGGCTTTAATTTGAACAAATGTCTGCAGGAAATCTGCCTACAGGCTGAGATTATTTACATGTTTCAGGACACTGAAAGTTTGTAAGTTGCTTTCAGCATCATAGTTTCCCCTTTAAAACTTTTTTTAAACATGCAAAGCTGCTTTCTTCTCTCATTATTTGATGTTTTTAACCCCCAAATTCAGTTCAAGTTTGTTGTTAAGATGGACGTCCTTCACAGTGTGGTAAAGTGCACGACCTGACATGACATTCAAGCAGCGGCGGGACTTACGTTCTGCTTCCCCACGATGTTGTCAAAGGGAAGCTCGGGGCTCCAGGATGCCTCGTTGAAGGTGGTGCTGCTGGCCCGGCGGTCCGCCGAGCTGGCCGCCTCCTTCATGATGTCCTCCGGCAAGGTGAGCAGACTCTCCTCCGGCTGCTTGATCAGGTACGTCTCGATGTTGTGGCGGCGGAGGAAGTCGTTGCGGTCCTTCCCGTGGCCCTCCTCCACCTCGTAGTCGCCGTTCAAACAGTCCAACGCGGCTTTGGAGATGTGGATCCGCCTGGAAGTGGGACAAGGAACAAATGAATAACAGATTTGACAAACTGTAAACCTGCACTGAATTTTCTGGCCACTAGAGGGCAGAAAAAACTCCACTGATAAGCTGACGAGCTGTAGATCAAATATTCACTTTCTTTTTAGCTCTGGTTTGGTCTCCACCCACTCCTGAGAGAAATATCTGATTCTTTAGCTGCTAGATGTTCCAATTTATGAAAACAGCTGATTACTGCTGCTGGAAACAAGGTTGTTGAGACTAAAACAAAATAGTAAACACTGTAAAACCAAAACTAAGAGCTAAAAGAAGCTAAAAAGCTCAGTAGAGCTGCAGAGTTGATGAAAATACTCTGTGGGTTTATCACCATGAGCAATTCTTTCACAGAGTCATTTGATTCATCGTTAATCTAAAAATATTGAGCTTTAATGAACAAAGAAACTAAGAAAGAAAAAAGAAAAAAAAGATTTTCTTAATATGATTTTGCAGCTCGGTGAAAATCCATATCTAAATATCTTTACATGTTATATTATGTATTTATCTATATCTGATGTCGCAGGTCATTACACGGATTAAAACTGTGCTGCGTGACGTCTCACATGTATTTAAAAAGCCACGATATGGAACAAGAGCTCTTTTTTATGTTTGTGCGTCTGCTGGTGCTTCACTCCTTTAAGTTTTATGGATCTGCACAGTCAGCTGACTTCTAGCTGTCAGCAGCAGCTACAGAAGAAGAAGAAGCGTGTTACGTTCCCAAGAATAAATAAATAAATTACATGAAACATTGTAAACTGTACGTGCAGCCACAGGTTACTGATAAAGAGCCACTATAGCGTGGAGGAGTTTATTCAGTTCTATTTACTAGATGATTTTCCACATTTCAATGATAACGATGATGATGATGATTGTTGTGGATATTTTGAGCGATGGTCAGCAGTGGAGAAAGGCGCACACGAGACTTTTGATGTTTCAATGCTGAAAATGTTTATTGAAAGCACTCGGCCAAGTGGAGAACCGAAAACAGTAAACACTGGAGTGTTCTGCTCTGATGAAGGTCAGAGTCCTAGTCTTCATCAGCCTACAATATGAAAAATGAGTCTGATTGGTTCACTAGTTTCTAGACAAGGGACTGCACTTTACTCACAACAGTTTAAGTCATGTTGCATGTAATTTAAGCAGTTTTGGTTTGAGCGTTTGACATTGTCGTCCACCCATCTGTGTTGTTTAGGGAAGCCTCCCCTGACCTCGGTAACCATGGAAATGCTGATACACCCTTTATCAGAGAGGTTTCTGCTTTCACCAAAACATCACAGACAGCTGACGTCTCGAGGAGAGATTAAGAATTACAGCGTGACCTCAAGGCTTCATCTTGACCCGACGTCACTCCAACCTGTAACCCCTAAAGATGATGATGATGATGATGATGATGATGATGATGATGATGATGCTACACTGCCTTTCAGTTCAATGAAACAATATTTTGGTCATGAACCTTCTGTATTGTCTTTTGATTTGTCCCTTTTTATTTGTGCATGTTTATCAGTCATGTTTTATTAATATAGCTGTCTGTTGCTATATGTAAATACAGTATGAGAGTGAAAAATAATACAAAGCATCTCCTCTATTTCCTGTATGCAGTTACACAGAACTTAAAGATTTTCATGTAAATAAATGAATGAGAATTGCATATGCACTATTATGAGTATTATGAACTGGAAAAATCACAAGTGGTGCACAGTTAGTGACACGTCTTCCATCACCCAGCAGTGGTTGGTCCACCACAGAGGGTAGGCGGAGCTAATGCAACAGACTTCACTCTTCAACTCACTCGTGCATGAAGCGGCGTACTGTTTTTTTTCCAGTCTGACATCACACAGGTGACACTGTTTAGATCTCTGGGACGTCCATGGAAGTGAGGTCCAAAAAAACACACCTACGATTACCACTCATCATCATTGGTGCCACCAAAGAGAACAAAACGGAGATCTTTGAGATTTTTACTTTACACAATACCTACTCAAAACCTGCTTAGAATTTGCAGAGAGGAGAAACCAATCAGCGAAATGTGCAGGTGTGAATGAAATCTTGCACACTGGGAGGTCAAGTCCAGTACGGCAGCTTGATATGAAGATGTTGGATGAGATGAAACTACTCTACATCCTCAGACATTCAGAGACCTTCGGCCTGCATGTGTCTCAGAAAAAAACCACATTATGCAACTGAGTTCAGGGAAGACTACGGGTCAGAGTTACATCCAGCGTCGCTCATCAACAGAGGCTGGCAGGATATTTAAAACCAGCTGTTTCAGAAGAAATCCCACCCTCCTGCCTCTCAAGGCACAAAAAGGGACATGAGAGGAAAAAACATAGAAATAATTTGACAAAAACACACTTTACTGTTTTTATGTCCACGCCCATCTCAAACTCCTATTTTGGAGAAATTATCTCATTAAACATGATAATACTGAAGTTTATTGTTTCTTGTTTGGACTGCAGAGACAAATGATATATTAAAAGATTCAGATATGATTTAAACTCACAACAAACTGAAAAACACCACATAACACTGTAAAAAATAAACACAAAAAACTATTAAAGTATGAGGAGTGTTGGTCTAATGGTCTAAGACACATAACCACAGTCACAACATAACTGGTTTGTTTCATAACGTTTTTCTATCTGTCGATACCAAACAGCTAATAAAGGCAAAAAGTCTTCAATCTTTTCGGTTTACTCACCCCGGGATCCCGCCGGACTCCAGCTTGTTTGCGATGTCCACGTCCCAGGACCAGACGTCGAACTGCCACTTCCTGAGTCCCAAAACGCCACACAGCACCGAGCCTGAGTGGATCCCGATACGCATGTCGATGTCGTGTTTCGTACGTGATCTCACGTATCTGCAAGAAAGAAAGAAAGAAAGAAGAGGAAAAGATAAAGCCCAGTCAGGAATACACTAAGATAAAAAAAAAAAAAAAGTATCTCTCCCACCTGACCTCTAGCTTCATTATGATTGGTTGCTCATAATAAGTTAGTAGTAGAAAGTTTAACATATGCAAAAACACAGGATAATAATCTGTAATTAAAATTAATCTTTAAATTGATAAAGGTAATAATGGATGATGGTGAAAATAAATATTTAATTAACCACATTTATCTATTAAAAATGTAATATATATTTAGTTATGTGCTCTTGACTTGAAGGTCAAATATTCAGCGTTTTTTTGTCTGAAATATTGCGGAGGGTCACAGTGTCTGTGAGCATTAATTCAGCAGATTAATATACATGAAATTGACCTTTTTGTGAAACAGAACAGAGATAACGCTGACAAACATTATTCATAAATCCACCAGGAAATGAAGAAAATACATTTCACACATATCAGCGCGCCCACGAACACGAGTAGAAAAAAAAAACAAAACATTTTTCAGACAGCATCAGACTTTTCACACTACATAATAAATCTGTTTCTCATTTCATACTTTATTATCCCTGAACACAATAAAAAGCAGGACAAACTGAGACAGATGAAAGTCTGTGAAGAGCGGACAGGAATGTCACGTCCGTCCCTGCCTCCCGGACTCATTTCATGCTTCATAACAGCACTGATGAATGTGAGGTGAAAGGCATCCTGGGAGTTTGTGACAGGTGCTTAAAGTCCGTCGGCTGCTGTAGTAACGGCCAGGGGGCTGGAAACTAACTGCAGTTAGTCATGATGATGATGATGATGACGGTGTGATACTTTATTGACTCTGCAGGGAAGTTTCTCAGTTCCCCGTAGAGGTCAGAGGTCAACACCAAACTCTGATGATGACTTTTTAACTGTTATACTTTGACGAAACAGTTAATCTTCATTTCTTTGGGAATTCGTTCCCTTTTCTGTTGGCATCAATTCTCCTGTTGAAGCTCAGTCAGCCACCGTACAAGCAAAGACTACAGCAGAAGTTCTCTACTGAAACATTTACAAACTGCCACAGTGTCATGATAGCATATATGAGCATTTTCAGCATTCAGAATTAAAGATTCTGCATATTTCCAGTAGGCGTGTGCCCGAATACAAATACACTATTCGGCAAAGCACAAATAGTGGGGTTTTTTTACGAATATTTGTTTCATATAAATATTTCAAAAATGATTTGTTTTCAGGAAGAAAAATAAACCATGTCAAATACCAGAGTGCAGGTCGGTTACATCGCTATCTCAGTGTCTCTCCTCTACTCTGCTGTGATGTCTATCAGCAGGTCTCAACGAGGGGAGTCACATCCACCTGCTACATGACGCACATTTCCTAATTTGGACATCACTCCCGGAGTTGGGGGTGTTCCCCAGAGATAAAGCTGAGCTACTGACACATGCTTCATGAACACTTATTGTAACACTATAATTTTCTAAAATTAAAAGCGTAATAAAAACAAAAACAGGATTTTTAAGCCTCTTTCCACTTTTAATACAAATACAAATAATTTTGCTGCCTCAACAAATACAGATACAAATACAAATACTGGGCTCTCTGCACTCAGCTTTGTTTTTATTACACTTTTAATTTTAGAAAACGCTGGTATTTGATTTGTTTTTTTTGTTTTGTTTTTTCCAGAAAACATTTAATTTTTAAAATATTTGTATGAAACAAATATTCGTAAAAACCCCACTATTTCTGCTTTGCCGAATAACATATTTGTATTCGGGCACACCCCTACTGTCTATACTTATACTATAGTAGTAGGATTTTATTACTTTTTCTTGTTCTTTACCTGAAATGTCAGCTTCTCAAATACATCCATACAAGCTGAAATCTGATCCGAAATATGAGAGTGGACAAACAACACATGGGAAAATATGTTTTTCTGCTCGCCTGACGATCAGAAGCAATTTGGAGTTCATGTCTTGCCCAGGGACACTTCCACATGTGGACAACAGGAGCTGAGATCAGTGGATGATCTGCTTTACCACCCGAGCCTCAGTCGCCCCGCTGATGTGTCAGCTGTGTTAATAATCGAGGCACTACACTGAAGAAAGCTGCGCTTAATAGGTTTTTATGCACAGACGTAATTATCTCTCCTCCTGCAAACACAACTATTATCAT
Source organism: Thunnus thynnus (assembly GCF_963924715.1). NCBI lineage: Eukaryota > Metazoa > Chordata > Actinopteri > Scombriformes > Scombridae > Thunnus > Thunnus thynnus. The sequence continues at coordinate 29,749,834 of NC_089528.1, forward strand.
CAAAGGAATAAAAATGAGGTACACAAGAGTAAAAAATACATCTACAGTTATAAATGCGGGTTATTAAATCTGCACAAAGACACCAAGTAGCCTGAATGTATAAACACAAATAAGTGTTACGCAAGAGTAAAAATAATATCATGTAATAATAAGATGTCTGTGTCACACGTCTGTGATCTTTGAACTAACATGACAAATTACATTAACACAACTTGTTGTATTATTATTATTATTATTTCATACACTGTTTACTCCTGGTCAATATTTTGTACATTTCATCTCATTTTCTTCCATTTAAAACTTAAACCTGCAGTAGCTCTTTTCACTTAGAATGTATTTTACATAATTTTTCTAATAGTAAATGATTTCTTTCTTTTTTATATTATTTAGGGCTACTTTTTGACTATTATGCACCACAACACCGAGGCAAATACCTACTTGGAAATATGAAATATTCACAGCTACTGACCTTTAATTTCAGCAACAACACAATCTTGAGACAGGAAACTCTCCTGTCAGCACACAAGCTGCACAGAAAAATCCAGTTTTAACCCTCAACTCACAGATCTGATTTTGTTTCTGAGATCCAAACAGAATAAGTCTGTAAGTCTGATCAATTCAATGCAGGTGAAGTTTGATTGAATCTGACAACACAGAGAAACCCCGCCTCCTCTTATTACAACCTTTCTTCCTCTCTGTCTCACCATCCTGATGCTAACAAGCTCTAATCTAAAAACTCCTTCCGCTTTCTCAGTTAAATTAAGAAATTCCTGGTGTGATTTATTGCCACCGTCTCACACAGCTGGTACTGCTGCAGTTTCTTCAAAGTAAGACCACATTTCCCATTATTCCATTTCACTCCCTCCACCATCTGCCACAGTGTTTCCCCTTGGCTGACTGCTTACTGTTAGGGAGGGGGGGGGGGGGGGGTGGCGATTGAGATTGTCACTACAACTACAACAGCTGGTCCACCGTAAAGGTCAGTCCACCTTAAGTGAGCCTGGTCAGGCTAGGCTAACCCATTGTTGCTAACTTCTGGGCTAACCCCCTTTACTTTGATCAGCAGGTGCAAGCAGGACACAGGACCCACACCCACTCTCTCTCTCTCTCTCTCTCTATCTCTCTATCTCTCTCTCGACCGCAGACCCGCTCCTTTCCGCCTTAATGGAAAACAAATACTCGCTATTTCAGCCTTAATTTCAGACATTTGGGGTCATCGACTCGTCTGGCCATCTTTGCACAGATTACATTAATAAATTACTCTTGCTGGCTTTTTATTCGCAAAGCTTTTCTTGCATTTACGGTAACATGTGCACATAAATTAGGTAAATAACATGAATAAACAAATTTTGTTTCTTTCAGAAGGGGAGGGGGGTCCCGCTGGAGGGACGGGCCGACAATCCAAGGTTTTGTACTGTAAAGCATCCAGCAGATTTCCCTTCTAATCTGATAATCACAGTGAAACAGATTTTTCATTGATGACAAATAACAAAACATTTGTTATACTCTTGTAGTCCAGCCGTATATATACAGCAACATACAGAATACTGTACAACTGATGTCAACAGCAGCAGGTTTTGGCACAACTGTACGTGGAAACTCTCTAACATTATATTTTGAAATACCATCCCCTTTATTTATTATATTTTATCTTATATTGACCCTTCATGCAGCCTCTCGGTTCAGCCTCTGTCTGAAACAGTTTTAGCTCCTGTCTCTTTAAGGCCCCGCCCCCTGATGAGCCCACTCTGTTCTGATTGGTCAGCTTCAGGAAGCTTCCCCTCGGCAGACCATGAAACAAACTGTAGTAGCAGGATTTCGCTACTTTTTCTCGTTTTTTTTAATCGAATTGTCAACTTCTCAAATACATCCGTACATGTTTGAGCCGGAATCCGAAATATGAGAGTGGACAACGTGAACAACACATGGAAAAACCTTAGCAACGACCTTAGCAACCAAGCTGATGTCAGCTCGTCCACAAGGTGGAAAAAACTGCCACAAATGAAGTGTTTACAGAAGGTTGAAGCCCTGACTTCTGACTTGCAGGGAGCATTTCCATATATCATCCAACATCATACGAGAATATAAATAACAAAAAGCATAATATGTCCCCTTTAAGCGTGTTAGCATTCTAACATGCTAATTAGCATTAAACTTGCAGGTATGTGGTCATAAACTAAAGTATCGGACAAACTGAATTTTAGACCTGATGATGTTTCTAGATGAAAAGTCAGGACTGTGTTGCAGCAGATGTTCATAAATCCATCACTACTTTCTTAAATTCTTAATAATTACTAATCAGGTTGCACCATTAAAACTTCAGAAATGTCTCTTCTGTGGTGCCGTCCAATCAGAAGCAACCAAATATGTAAACAGAGAATCATTATCAACAGCATGTGGAATAACACCTCTGCAACCAGCAGCCCTACAGCCCTTCTGATATAAAACAAGTGATGATTGAATCTATTGTTGTATTGTCCAGGTCTTTTAGCTGATAGCAGCTGTTTCTAGTAGAGGTCTCCTCCTGTGTTATCACTTCTTTCTCATATTCTGTTGAGTACATACAGGTAAACTGCAGGTAAAAACTGTTGCTGGCAAAAAAAAAAAAAGGACAATTCTTGAGCTTATCAGATATTTTCTTTAGCTTACAGGAGTGGCAGTGCAGCAGTGGTTGTCTGTACGCAGCTCACCATATTGACTTAATAATATACAGCACAAATCTCACAGCTTATCCATCACTAATCCCTCTTTTTCCTCTAAAAATCAGTCCTCTCCTCCCTCGCTGTCACGCTGAAAGTAATGCTACGGGGCCAAAACGCTGCAGCGACAAAGAAGATAATCGAAATGAAAAAACGCCCCTGGCATTAAAAAAAAGCACAAACTGCAGAGTCTGTGAGCCATTTCATGACTATCTGCAGATTGACTGCGCACTGTGGAGACTTTATTTCTGCCCGATATCTCCTTTCTAACACGAGCCGAAGATCACACGAGTCAGTTATGTGCAATGAATTATGGGCTTACACTGTTGTATGATTTTAAAAATATGATACCATCACTAACATTTTTTTTTTTCTCCCTCCCAGTGATGCATGGATGTGTGATATGGTTGAACACTGTAATTGCATGCGTTATTTGTTACTGATATTCTGAGGAGCCACCAGGCAGATTCTTAACAAATGCAAATATTGCAGAGAAGCTGCTTTCAGATCACAGAGCAGCTGTACCGAGCGCTGCAAGAGGACGAGATAAAAGACATTTAGAGATTACAGCACTGTCATCCAATACCTCAAGGTAAAAAACACAAACTAAATAATAACTACATTTAAAAAAATGAATTCTTGGTATCGCATACAAGCCAAAAAAGCAAAGCAAATAACCTGAATCACACTTCCTGACAAAAACTTTAATACTCAAGTAAAATACAAATGCCTCAAAACTTTACTTACAGCTCCAGTACTGTGCAAAAGTTTTAGGCACTTTAGATGTTTAGATTCTTTTCCATAAATGTGGTCATAAACTAAAGTATCGGACAAACCTGATGATGTTTCTAGATGAAAAGTCAGGACTGTGTTGCAGCAGCTGTTCATAAATCCATCACTACTTTCCTAAATTCTTAATAACTACTAATCAGGTTGCACCATTAAAACCTCAGAAATGTCTCTTCTGTAGTGCCGTCCAATGAAAAGCAACCAAGGAGTCTGATTATATAAGGTGTCAGAGTCAGGTTTGTTATATATATATATATATATAGATATAGATATAGATATAGAGAGAGACATGGCTGAATAGCTATAATAGTGTGGTTGAAACAGTTTGCTTAAAAAAGTTATTTAAATACATTAAAATAAAAATCTTCAGCAGCAAGAAGAACAAGGAGGATTAACATGAAGAGACAGAGGCACAAAAGGCAACTGCTCCAAGATGGCGGTCCAGAGAATAATCAACAGATTAATAGATAATAAAAAATAATCGTTAGTGTCAGCCCTATAAAAGTGACCAGAGTGCTTTAATCAGACATGAGACCCACATGTTAAATTACAATCAGATTGACGTAAAGGGGGGCAGGTGGTCTCTTGTGTAAGAGGACTGTACCTGATGGTTTTGATCATGCTGAGGCCCATCTCCACACAGCAGTGAGCGTGGTCCTGTCTGGGCTCAGGTAGACCAGACACGCAGTAGTAACAGTCTCCCAGGATCTTTATTCGTAGACAATGGTGCTCCTGCAAAAACACACCAGTCAGACCAGTAAAACGAGTGACGCCACTGAGCGGCTGACAGCAGCAACAAAGACATTCATTTATTCAACTTTACAAAGGAGGAAAATTATCTAAAATTGGAGTGCAAAGAAAAATAATTGGCAAATAAAATCCTGGCGCTGCATTAACACACTGTGAAATCCTGACTGGCCGAGCGTGACTGTCTGAGATGCTCTTCAATCTAATATCAGATAAACATTCAGTCTGAGAGCGAATATTGAATCAGATATTCACTCTGTTTTGATTCTACTTCAAAAAGCATCTCACTTAGACACCACAGTTTGATTTCTTTTAAGGAAAGAGATCTTAAACCTTCATTAAATGACTTTTTTTATCTACTAGTTTTCAGCAGAAACAAGTAGTGAATGTGATAGCAACATTATCATTCATTTGGAGTCGTGTTTCTGTCCACCTGGTGAATGTAAGTCTAATATTCACTCTCTTTTAGCTCTGTTTTTGTTCTCTACCAACTCCTGAGGGAAATATCTGGCTCTTTAGCTGCTAATTGCTCCACTATGTTCACCAGCTAGTCTACAGCTAACTGTGTCTGTTTGGTGCTGAGCAGGAAGTGTACAGCAGCTTTTTAGAGCTTTTTTCTACTGTGGTTCTATGTTAGAACCTGAAAAAAGAGCATGAAAAATGTCCGGATATTCTATGAGCAATGTTGCAGCGCTGAGTCTGAGTGTGTGAGATGTTTAGAAATGCACCCAACAGAGCGGACAGACAGACAGCTGCTGAGTGCTGAGAGCTCTGGAGGAGAAACCCGGGAGTAGAGCCGGAGCTTCAGGATGAATAACACAAGTGAGTCTCACCGGATTCTGCTCTGATCCGGAGCCGTTTACTGGTGGGAGGAGAGCTCAGAGTTTATTTTTCAAACTTTGAGCAGCAGCAACAGTGACTGCTCCGTCTGTGTGCGTCTGTTCGCACATTTAGCAGAGCAGCAGCAACAGTGTCTGCTCCGTCTGTGTGTGTCTGTTCGCACATTTAGCAGAGCAGCAGCAACAGTGTCTGCTCCGTCTGTGTGTGTCTGTTAGCACATTTAGCAGAGCAGCAGCAACAGTGTCTGCTCCGTCTGTGTGCGTCTGTTTGCACATTTAGCAGAGCAGCAGCAACAGTGACTGCTCTGTCTGTGTGTGTCTGTTAGCACGTTTAGCAGAGCAACAGCAACAGTTACTGCTCCGTCTGTGTGTGTCTGTTAGCACGTTTAGCAGAGCAACAGCAACAATTACTGCTCCGTCTGTGTGCGTCTGTTAGCACGTTTAGCAGAGCAGCAGCAACAGTGACTGCTCCGTCTGTGTGTCTGTTAGCACGTTTAGCAGAGCAGCAGCAACAGTGACTGCTCCGTGTGTGTGCGTCTGTTCGCATGTTTAGCAGAGCAGCAGCAACAGTGAGAGCTCAGTCCGTCTCTGTGGATACTGGCTAGCCGGGCTGGGGGGTTTATATCAGTTTATAAGCAGGAACGTCCTCATGCAGAAACATATGTCAGGTCACGTGGGAAAAAGTTTTTAGAAGGGCTTGGAAAAATGACATTTTAACGCTAAAACATACGTAATTTGATCAAAATTTGAATTTACAGATTTGAATACATATAGAACACTAATGTGAAGCTATAGAATGATATAAAAGGCCTGAGTGAGTGTTTGATGCTGCAAACTTACATTTTGGATGAAAAATTACTTGAAAATTGAGCATTACAGGCTGAAAAAAATTATTTTTAAAAAAACATCTGGGATGAAAAGTGAAGTCACTTACATGTGCAAGACGGTCGAAGCGTGCAAAGAGTTCATTCAACATTCGCACCAGCTCCTGTGCCGACAGCGTCGTGGAGAGGTTTGTGAAGCCTTTAACATCTGCGAAAAGAATGCTGAATAAAATACGGAAATGTCACTTTGATATCCAGGTCAGTTCTTTAAAACCATCCAATCAACTACCAAGAAAAATAAAAACATGGAAAAAACACTGAATGAGCATTTAAACTTAAGTGTAATTATATAAGTGCTGTTTGTTTCTGTACAACCTGACATTAAGATCTATGAACATTTACTTTCCAAAGAGTCTTAATCAGTTTGTGACGACACAAACTCTGATTTATTCCAATATATTTAAGTGACTCTCAGAGATCAACGATTACAAACATATCTGCAGCTCTCAGAAAGATTTCCTGACACATAATGAGACTCACAGTACAGCAGCATCAGACCTGATGTATATCAAGTTCTACAGTGACTGAAATTGAATCTCAAACATTAACAATACCCAGATTAGATTTCCTAGAAACCAGGCTTGGATGTTAAAGGGGAGGCTAAATTTTATTGGGTGTTATTGGACACCGAATGGCCGACATGGTCTCATAACATAAACTCTGAAATGTAGATTGTATCTCGCCACAAATTTTGTGATTATTATTATCTTTATTATTACGTTAGGTTTTGGTGAGAAGGAAATAAAGATTAGATTTAGGGCTAGAATTAGGATTTAGTTGGAGTTTACATATGCAAATTTTGTTAAGGGTAATGAAAACACTTGCACAGCTGTATGGGAAACATTGAAATATGCAGAAATATACTCCTAAACCCTCTCACAATGGATGTTTATTGCTCGTCTTCACACAGGTGTTTCTCTTATACAGGCTGATCTGATTAGACTTCTGCACATGTTATTCACAGACTTTATTGTGGCCATATAGTGATGTATTGTCACAATCCAAAAGGTGGGACATAAGAGAGAAAACCCAAATACAGCACAATAAAAGTGATCATTTGAAATTCACCTTCATTTCTAAACTGCAGCAACAATAGAAGCAGGAAATAAACTGGTCAGATTTTCCAAACCAGCAATGAACTGATCTACTAACAAGCATTGTGTGTGTATCAACAACAATAATAATAATAATAATAATAATAATAATAATAATAATAATAACAATAATAACAATAATAATAATAATAATAATAATAATAATAATAATAATAATAATAATAAACTTTATTCGTATAGCACCTTTCATACAAAATGCAGCTCAAAGTGCTTCACATTGAAAAGATAAAAAACAAATGATAAAAGAGAAAAAAATAACAATAATAATAACAATAATAATTCAGAACATTAAACAGGAATACATGCATAGAATAAAAGGAGGCAAACAAGAAAAATGAGAGATAGTGCATCACATTAAAAGAGAGGAAACACAGCTAAAAATCTTAAGTAAAAGACATAATCATTCATGAAAAAGAATAAAAAATGCCTTAAAATGGATTAAAATGTTTTAGTATATGATATGGTGTAAAAGTCATGTTTTTAAGTGTCGTTTAAAGCTTTCCACAGAGACCGCTTCTCTAACGTCTTTAGGTAAGGAGAGTTTAATTGAGGAAAGCTGCATCTCCAATTTTCTTTAGGGTAGCCTTATGGATCTCAAGCAAGCCTGCAGAGGAAGATCTGAGGGCTCGTGAGGGAACGTAAGGTAACAGGGATTCTTTGATGTAGCTCGGGCCTGATCCATTGAGTGCTTTATAAACAAGTAAGAGGACTTTGAAATCGATAGCCATACATAGCCTGATATATCTTATTCCTCTGTGCCGTCGACCTCCGATGTTGTTCAAAAACTACTGAAAAAACACGTCAGTGAGCCACACCTCTGCACTGGGTGACATGTTCCTTCATTAAGAAGAGTTTGGTCACGTTAGTTTGTTTAGAAACGGCTCCAAAGACTAATAACAGCATCATGTTTTCAGTCTCAGGAGAGTAGTTCTGTGTAATGCTGATGCTACTGAGCATGTGCAGGAACACAGTTACTATTAACAGCTTCGCTAGCTTGTTGTGCTACATATAAACAACCTCTGGACTTTGTACTGAAGCTCTTTACAATGTACGATGAAGTACAATGTTTTTAATAGTTTGTGTACAACAACAGAGGTCTACGGCACAGAGGAATAAGATATATCAGACTTTGATACACACACAATACTTGCTAGTAGATCAGTTGATGGCTGGTTTGACTGGGAATATAAGATTTGTTGACAAAAAGACAAAAATTGAAAATCACCAGCTTATCCTTTAAGTAACTGCAGAGTGAGACACTTCACACCGAAGCTTGAATTGAAATTTATGACCAAAGCTGCAGCCTCACCTGACATTCTCGTAGCGGTGGATGTAGATTCTGTGAAACTGATGCTGGAGGTGTTCGTCCTCTACATTTGTCATGTCGTTGATCATTTCCAAAACTACAAAACGTGGTAGGACTGATAATACCAGTCTCTCCTGTGGGACAGAAAAAATAAAACATATAAGATCTCAGAAACGACAACAAAGACAAATAATATTCAGATATTTGCAAAGCAAAAATCCCAAATCTTATCCAGTCATTTTTGTCAGTTATTGACTCCTGAAAGTCATATTTTCTCTGTTTGCAAGTTCTTGATGCAGTGTCTTCTGTCTTCTTTCAGGAGACTGACCCTCGACAAATTCTTGAAACAAGCTGATTTGTAGTAAAAAAAGGTTGAAATCATGTTAATGTATTGAGATTTTTACACTTATTTTACAAAATCAAGAAACTTGAGGGTCAAAAACAGACAAATTACATCACAGGATGAAGGTTTATTGTAGATTAGAGTGGAAATTTGAGATAATAAATTGAAAAAACTTCATGATTTTAGGAGTCAGATGTTCTACGGTGGAAAAGAAAACATCAAGATTAAGACCAAAGAGGAATTAAATAGAGACTCGGGTCAAAAACTGAGTATTAAACAGTACAAGCACAACTGCAAAAGCTTGTAAAAACAAATTACATAAAGGCCTGTCTGGAAGAAATGATTTAAAAGATGGCACTGACTCTGCGGGTCTAAGCTCCCAGAGCAGGATCCTCACAAACACAAACAGCTGAACATGTCTTGTGGTTTTCTGCACTGACGCAGCGCCACTTGGCAAAAGCAGAGACAGATTTGGAGTGAGAGCGATCCAGCGTCCCTCAGTATTTTTTTTTTTTCTTTTTTTTTTGGACTCGGGGATCTGCACCGACGCCAAGCTACTGCCTCCTTTATATGCTGAATACTTTCAAAACAAGTTTCACTACCCAGAAATCATGTAAGATGAAGTCGCCACAGCGTGTTTTGGAAGTCCAGCTGGTCTCTGGTGGTTTATATGAAGAGGACGACAGAAGGAGGGAAAATCATTTGAATCTGATACCTGTGAGTCGCCTGTTACCAAAACATATTTAATGTATTTATTTGAATGAAATGTCATCAGGAGTTTGAACAAAGTGAACAAAATGTGATATTTTCATACAGACTCTGCTGCTGATGTTGTAAACTCGACTCTAAAACTTCAACGTTCTTATTCTCCTTTTTCACATATTGTCGTATAGATTGAATACTAATATTTTTAAGGTTTTTAATCTTAAAACTGTAAAAGTTGTAAGAAATGTTTCCACTTCCACCTGCTTTGGAAGTTTCACTACACGTCCTTATTTATTCTTCATTAATTGTGCAACAATTAATCAATCGACAGAGTCAATCAGCAACTATTTTGATAATCGAACAATCTTTTTAGTCATTTTTTTCAAGCAAAAATGATAAACATTTGCTGGTTTCAGCTTCTCAAATCATAAACTGAATTTCTTTGGAACAAAACAAGACATTTGAAGACGTCACCTTGGATGTAAAGAAGTTGTAACGAGCGTTTTCATTATCAGTTCCATGTGTCGATTATTTTAACAATCAATAGATCAGTTGTTTCATCTATAAAATGTCCGAAAATTGTGAATGTCAATCACTATCTCCCAAAGATCAGGGGAACGTCCTCAAATGTCTAAACAGTCCACAAAGACATCAGAAAATATTCACATTTCAGATACTGGAAGTAATTTGGGCGTCAAATAAAAAATGACTCAAAACAATGAATCGATTGTTTTATCAATCAATTAAGCATTTAATTGACAAATCGTTGCAGCTCTAATAGCAGACATTTTTCACTATTTTCTGACATTTTATAGACAATTAATCAAGAAAATTATTGTCAAATTAACTTATAACTCTCAATTAATTGACTAATAATCGAAGCTCTGAGTTTGTGAATGTGGGGAATCGCGGTAAAGAGTTAACTGTCTTTCTGTTTGGACTGTAAGATGTTTTCATTTGTTGTCCTTCTGCTCCACACTGACTGTCTTTTGACTGGAATAAAGAAAAAAAAATAAAATAAGTACCAATAAAAATGTGATGTGAGCCAATAGCGGACACCAAATAGTCCCCAGTGACGCAAAGCCCTTGTAGAAGAGGAGATTCATACACAGGTTGTGAGTAACGCAGTGGTTTGTGCTGTGTTTGGATCGTGTACAGTTTTCCAGTAACCTCCCGTGAACTCAGTGAAGCTGCATGACGCTGTCTGAGAGCTCTGGAGAGGCTCTTCAAACCTCCAGCACAAGTGGAGAGAGAGGAGGAGGAGGGGGGAGGGAGAGAGGGAGGGGAGGTGGGCAGGGGACAAAAACACACATCTATCTTCATTCATCATCATCACCCTGAATGAAAAACAGTCGAGTGACGCTGTGACATCACTGCCTTCAGTCTCTCTGTCGGCACACAGACACAACACAGGAAGCAGCTCTGGACTCCTGCTGGTTCATAAAAAAAAGTCTGGATAGAAAAAAATACTGCTGCTCTGAAGCTTTGAGACAAAATTTAAAGATTTTTTTTTTTGTCCACCAGCTTTTAAGTTGATATGTTGAACTTGTTAGTTCTGTCCACCTGGTGAATGTAAGTCCCATATTCACTCTCTTTTAGCTCTGTTTTCGTTCTCCACCAACTCCTGAGGGAAATATCTGGCTCTTTAGTTGCTAAATGCTCCACTATGTTCACCAGCTAGTCTACAGCTAACTGTGTCAGGTAATGTACAGTAGGTTTTTAGAGCTTTTTCTCTGAAAACAGTTGCCTGCTGCGGCCCTAAAACGACGCTATGAGAGCGCTGAGAGTGAACCAAAACAGTAAAGTTGCAGCCGGACAGATAAACAATGAGCTGAAACTCACTATAAAGCTCCGTAAAGCCGAGGGGAGCTGCAGAGTCACTGATAATTTGGCTTAAGAGGTAGAGCAGGTCGTCCACTAATCATAAGGACGGTGGTTCAATCCCTGGCTCCTCCACTCCACATGTCGAAGTGTCCTTGGCCAAGATACTGAATCCCAAATTGCTCCTGATGACTGCGCCATCGGTGTGTGAGTGTGTGTGTGGGTGAGTTAGCATTAGAAACATCGTAAAGCGCTTTAGAAAAAAAGTGCCGTATTGTTCCTGAGTGGCATGGCAGCCATGGTTCACACACCCAACACTGTCAGGTCAGATATTGTTACTATAAAAACATAAATTACAGACGCTTCCATTTCCAAAGTCATCTCAAGGGTCCAACAAACAAAAATAGTGAATTAATTGACTTGTCAGTTCAACATATCGGCTGTTTTTTGTGTTTTCATCTCCAGCATGTTCACTTTTCAACAACAAAGAGCTCCGTGTTCAGCTGCATGACTAGACGTTTAAAAAGTGTTTTATGACCCAAACAGGTCAAACTTTTCTCAATATGAGTACCTAAAACGATCTGACAAAACAGCAGCTGATATTTGTCATCAACATGAATCAGTTTTCTGTGTTCAAGCAACATCTGTTCAATCACAGGGGAACGTTTGAGATACGCTGCCGCCTCAGTGAAAGACTGAAGGAATAAATAAAATATATATAAAAGTATCTCATTATCCAGTATTCATCTTATTATCAAACCCACCTGGATACAGTTGAAATAATTGTTTATAATTACTATTAATTGTGTAATAGTGGCTACCCAGAGATCTCCTCCAGACATGTACGGAGTTATATAAAATATACAATACTCTGCTACTGATGTTATCAGCCTGAAGCTTTATAATAGTAGTGATAACAACTGATAAAAACCATTTAATGGGCTGATAACATTCAAAACAGGTGCTGGAACAATAATGTGTGTCTGATATGGTTTTTCCACAAAAAAAAAGTATAATTACCATGTAAAAAACATCGTTCAAATGGCATCTTCTTCTTCTCCCTCATTAAAAACTACAGAATGGACACAAGATGTCTCCTACTTCACTGTAAAGTCCATTCTCAGTGTTTGTGAATGGACTTTGAAGGAAAAGGACTAAATAAAATATATAAAATATATAAATGATAATCGTTTACAACATCTCTGTTGGTCCAACAATGAAAATATTCAGTTCCAGTCTGATATCTGGGGAATTTATGCTGACTTCTATTTAATTATCAATTTATATGACTGTTTACTCCACTGTTACTCCACCACAGGTATTTGTTGCAGGTATCAGTGTTGTAGCACTATGTTATGCTGTGAATAGAAGACTTGAAGCTGCTGTCATGAAGCTGTAACCGTCAGTCCAGAGTGTTAAACGCCCTCTTGCTCTCTGCTCTGCTGCATTGTGTTGTGTTGACCTGGTATCTGTGCTGGAAAGCGGAACAGTGCATCCTCAAATTAAGGTCTAGACAGACAAACATTTCAGTGGAGCATTGCTAATGCTTCGGCTGCTGCGTCGCAACCAAACGCTGCGGGGTTCAGCGGTGGAGATTCACTGCAAGAAATGTTGATCCCAGCCAGTCGTCTTGAATTGAAAGTGTGAGTCTCTGAGGAGCTTGGTTTCCTTTTTTTTTTTACCCCCTCCCAGTTTCAAAGCCTCAGAGTCTCAGTGCTGTGAGTCACCTGTCAATCAAACAGCAGCTGTGTTTACATGGAAACTTCCTCTTGCTTCATGGCTGCCTTTTAGAATCATGTGAAAAATTATATTCTTCTGTCTTAATAACATTTTGTTTTTGAATATCAAACCTCCAAATTGTAATAAAACATCTCTGCACACCTGATTTTGTGACAGGTACATCGGAGGAAAGTAACTTAAAAACAATGAAAAGGCCCCTGCACACTGTTTATTACGTAATATAACATTATAATATAAAGTTTTCTGTCTGTCCGATATTCATCAGGTGTTCAGGAAGCATCACAACACTTCCATTTAAGTGGCCTCAATCATCGAATTTATCATAAATCTCTACAGTAACATCCGTATAATCTAGATTGTATAAAAAATATTAGAATAGGCTAGAAATGAAAGAGTGCAAAGGACCATTACTCTTTAATCCATGCATATATCACACTGCAAAGAATAAGAAAAGCAGTGATTATAGTCATATTAATGAAGAAGAAGCCAGAATAAGGAGGTCCAGTTGTGGGGTGGATGTGAGTGACATTCAGCTGCAGGACACAGAGGTGGAGATGGCTCATGAGAGCAGTGCCAGGTGATTGATTGGCACAGCTGGTGCTCATTGGCTAATTATACTCTCCCTTTAAATGCAGTAGCGTGCTGGAAACTTAGATGATCGCTGCACGCCACAGACAGACGGCACGCCGACCGCCAAATATTAGTTTGGCGGAGCCTGTAAATATCGAGTGACTAGAGCGACCAGACCAGAGCCGCACAGTGGATTTATGTTAAAGTATTTATGTTAAAGTGTGTGAACGCAGTTGTGAATAACAGGACGTTCTCTGTGATTGATCTGTGGTGTCTGTGTTGTGTGCTGAGAGACTTGGCTACATTAAGTTTTTATTTTTTTGTTGATACCCAGCTCCAGAATACTGGGACAGGTATTCATCTAATCAATATACTGTAACCTTCCACATACATGAGTAGGACTTTAGAAAAATAAGACTAAGATTACATGAGGTAAAAGCTCATCATTCAGTCATTGGGAGACGAGGCCTGTTAATCATTTCGATGTGTTTATACAGTATGTGGAAGAGTTGTGACGCTGCCTGATGAAGGTCTGCAGACAGAAACGTTATGAACTAATAAATATTCCAGCAGTAAGCGAGACAGTGTGCAGGAGCTTTTCCTCAGTGGTGGAAAGTATCTAAATATATTAACTCAAGTACAATTTTGAGGTCCTTGTACTTTACATGAGTATTTCCATGTGATGCTAATTTATTCTTCCACTCCACTACATTTCAGAGGGAAATATTGTACTTTCTACTCCACCACATTTATTTGACAGCTTTAGTTACTTTTCAGATGAAGATTTGACACAATGGATAATATTACAAGCTTTTAAAATACAACACATTGTTAAAGATGAAACCAGTGGTTTCCAACCTTTTTGGCTTTTGGCGTCTTACAAAAAGCAGTGTGTAGTCGGGGTCACATTTCACATGTCTATGAGTTGTTAACAGCTCCACTAAATAGTGATTTTTCCCTTTAAACTTCTCACATGCTTTCATTTCAATAAATGTTCAAATGATCCAATATTTCAGCAAAAATAAAAGATTAGAGAAAAAGTTCAAAAACTGAAAACAGATTTGTGTATCAGAACTTTGTTTTTTCTTCTTTCCTCTCCCATTAATCATCTCACCACCCCTCAGATTTATCTGGTTCCACCACTGTTTTTCTCAGTGTTTTGTACAGTATTTTTTATTGATATCACAATCTTTTATTTACCAGCTTTCCTTCTAATGAAAACATACAGAAGAAGAGTCAAAATGATGCCAAAATACAAAGATATGGCACTTTTGGATCCAAATCCTTCCAGTAAATGGAGGCTAAAATGAACAGTTTACCAGATGATGTGAGAAACAGGTTAAATGGTTGAATGTATTTGAGTGAAAATGTACGGCTTGTATAATGAGTATCGACTGTATATAAATCTGCATGTCACAACTTTCAGTCAATAATGTGACAGAGGAGCAGCAGCCTTTGTTGTTGTCATGATTTGTTGCAGTTCAGGGTCCATTATGGAAATAACTTTTTAGTGTTTTAGTGTTCTTATCCTTCAGTTTTATACATACTACTTTTTAATGTGCTGTTTACAGTTTTGCTACAGTTCAGTTTATTTTAAGTTCATGCTTTGAATCTTTGTGCTTTTGTTAGTTTTCCTGGTGAATGTGTGGAAAAGTGTGACATCTATAGGTTGTTTTATGACAGAATAAAACCAAACCAAGTCAAAATTTGATAAATTTATGTCCTTTTATATTCAATATTTCAGATATTAAGTATCTCTTGAAGACTCTGCAGCTGTTTGGAGTAGAAAATGCAGTCTTATTGTTGGAAACAATGACAATGAAGCTTTGTTGAACGCTGTAACTTCAGTGTTTATGAGATATTTTGAAGAATCAACTGCATCACATCATCAATCAATGACATTATTTATTAATATTTGCTAATACAAAAAACGAGAAAATAGACATTTTCAAGAAATAATTTAAAAAATGTTTGTTTGGCTTATTTACAACGTTTGTTTGTTTTTTTCAATAACTGTAAGCAATCTTTTTTTATTATCATTATTAGACATGACTTGTTCAGCTGGACATTTTTTGCAGTGTGGGCAGTGAACGGGGGCAGCACCGTGTTTGCTCCACTGGACATGCTCTCTGGTTTGGACAGCGGAGAGCCAGCGGACTCAGTGTCACATTTGCTTTGGAAGTCATTAGCGCAGCTTGATTCTAGCCGAGAGCAGAAACCCTCCAGCAGCTCACTGACAACCTCGATCTTCATATTCAGATTCTGTTGGGAAGTTAAAGGTTCACTTCAAAACAGCTTGTTTCCTTTGTCCTGCTTTTATTGTTGCTGGTGGTGTTTTTTTCACTTTAAAGTCAGTAATAAAAGAGCTTTTAGATCCAATTTAATGTCAGCGTCTAAAGTTGGTTCATATTCGTGATTATCTGTGTTTCTGCACTGAACCATGAAGATCTGTTTCTTTAAAGTCTTGTAAGATGTATTATTGCTCCCAAGAATGACTGTTTTATATTCATATTTTGGGCATTTAGATGATATCACATTGCTGCTGTCAGGTGAAACACTTTAACTCCACCGATTTTCCACCTCTGGTGTGTTTCCAGATGTTCTCAGTGTTTAAAAGTAGTAAAAAAGTCTTTTATGTCTCCAGACGGAGCTGCTGTGTAAAATCTGATAAACTGACTCAAGTGACGTCAATTTGCCACTAAAAACATAAATATTGAATAAACAACGATGTTAGATGGTTTTTCAGAAATCTCCCGTCTCTGTCTTAACATATGAAGCCACTCGACATACTGTTGAGAAAAGGTTTTCATATTTGACTTGTTTGACTTCTGCTTTCTATGAAAACTTAATGTTATGTAACTAATTTGAAGTCGATACGTTTGTGAATCCAGTATCCTTGTTACTGACTGACACTGACTTATTTTACAGTAACTCTCATTGTTTTCTGATTTGTAATCACCGTCATTGAGTTTATTGTTTAATAGCGTTTCCACAGTTTTATATTTGCTTCCAGTAAAAACGTCACAGTCATCAGCTGTCTGATCACTTCACTGGAAGTGTGTTTATCTCACTGCAGCTACACACATAGTGAGGGTAGAAGAAGATGTTTGCTTAACATATTAATACTTATTGAAAAGAAGTATCTTTCTCTGTTGATCTCTGTTGAGAAAAGTTACAGCACATCTCCTTTGATTCAATGTAGTATAAACTTAGGGCTGCAGCTAATGATTATATTCTGCTGACTTGTTTCTCAAATATACTATTAATCATTTGGTCTATAAATCATAAGAAAACTGTGAAAAATACACATTACAACAAGCTAGAGCACAAGTTGATGTCATCAAATGTCTTGTTTTCTCTGACCAAGAGTCCAAAAGCCAAAAATATTCAATTTACAACAATGTAAGCAAATTCTTACTATCATCAATTTTTGCTTGAATTCCTGCTCTTTTGATGGACTAATCGTTGCAGCTCTACATAAAACAATAAACCATAAAAACCTCCCAGATCAGTAAATACTTTTTATAAACACTGTATTTATTCAGACCCTGTCTTCATATCACAGTCACCCTTTAAAGAAACACGCCAGGATAAAGAGAAGACACACACAGAGAGAGAGCAAAGAAGTCTATCTCATCTTGTTCTGTGGCTCTGTGTTCTCACAGCATGTTGACAGAAACGCCAGGCTCTGATTGGTTAACATTAAGGCGGCCTGCTTGGGGCGGGGCCCCCACCTCGCTCCATTACAATCATCCTGGAGCTTATCAGAGCCCGAACCCTTCCAGGAAACATGATGCCGTAAAAGCTTTCTGTGGCTTCTCAGAGCCTGAGTGACCACTGCACTGCGTAAACAAAGCTCACTATCTGTCATCGTGAGTGTGTGTGTGTGTGTGTGTGTGTGTGAGTGTGTGTGTGTGTGTGTGTGTCAGCTGATACTCTAATAGCTCCATCGCTGTATGTTTGTGTGTATACTTCTGTGCTTGTCTGACTTGCACTCTGTGTATTGTTTCTATTTAAGTGTGTGTGTGTGTGTCCACTGTGCTAATGCCCAGTGTGTGTGTGTGTGTGTGTGTGTGTGTGACAGCAGAGGATCGATGCAGCGTCCATGTTATTCTCCTCTCGACGGGCTCATTAGCCGATCTGCTAACATTCAGTCCTGTCAACTGAAATCCATCAATCGTTTCACTTCCTTCATCAAACTCTGTTCACGCTGAGCATCAGCACTAAACAACAGGAAGTAAAAACATGTAATTGTGTTGTGTGTTGTGTGTGCGTTTTGCAGCAGTGGTTGCTGAAGGTCACCTAGAGGTCACTGTTCACTAAAGAGTACACGCTAGATTTCTGCAGCCCCTTTTCAATCCAATTACATCAAAAGTCTCTCTCTCTTTGCTGCAGTAAGTTATCAGACCATCCATCATGATGAAGTAACCAGTTAATTGACTGTAGATATTAAGACAGATACATTAGCAGCTAATGAAGCTCCCAGAAAGTTAGTCAGCCATCACACACACAGAAAAAGAGTCTTTAAAGGGGACATATCTTGCTTTTTTGTGTGTTTTTCTGTCATTTATATCCTGTTATGATGATAAAAGTTCCAAAATATGAGGTGAATGTATGTAAAAATGCTCCCTGCAGGTTTCAGCTGCCCTGGACGCTTCGTTTACAATGTCGTACTTTTACTTTCCCGACAAGATGACGTCAGTTCGTCGCACACGTCCATAAATGTGCGTCCATCCTGTAACCTTTGTTGCTGAGGTTGCTCTAACATGTACGGATGGATTTGAATCTGAGAAGTTTATATTTCGAGTAAAGAACAAGAAAAAGAGGTGAAATCTTTCTACTAATGTTTGTTTACGTTGCTTCAGGTGCCAAAGCTGACCAATCAGAACAGAGTGGGCTCATCAGGAGGCGGGCCTTAAAGAGACAGGAGCTAAAACGGCATGTCTGAGGGGCTGCATAAAGAGCCAGTAGAAGATAAATAGGGAAGTTTTTAACTATAAATCATGCAAATATATTCCAGTAGAGCCCCAGAATATATAAATATAGACCTGGAAATGTGCTCGATACGTCCCCTTTAAACCTCTTGCATTAAAAAACACTCTCAAGGCAGTTTCAGTTGTCGCTGCTGCCTCCACAGCTTCAAGTGGAAACACGGCAGCCACTCAGGTGAACATACACAGGTATTTATTATCCCTACTTCCTTTAACTCTTTGAACTCTTGGGTGTTTTTTTCTCATTTATAATGTTTATGTGCCATGTGCCATTTTTTTGTATTCAGAACAAGTTAGACTATTCAGAAATGCACTTATTTTGCATGTGAGTAGTACTGTACATGTTCTAGGAGACTTTTATTTGTTTTGTCTTTTTAGGCAGATGTTTTCAATCCAGCACAAATTATTAGTTTATGAATGGATAGAGGAGATTATCATTGAACCATGTTAACTGGGACATTTTCAGCCTTAGTAGTGTCAAAAACTGTATTGATAGTGAACATAATACAGAAACTCTGTTTTCATTTAGTTATTTCATCACTCATAAAATATTAATACTACTTGATGTGAGCTCCACAATCTGGAAACTGTTAAAAGTTCTCCTTCTTATACTTCTGGTCATACTTAATAAACATTTCTAAATACGTGACACAAAGACACATTTGTGTAAAAACGGTAAACGGACTCACCTGTCTCTGGTTTTCTGTCTCGAGCCGCAGCCGAGCCTCGATGCAGCGCCGCGTCTCCAGGAAGGCCTGACGCTGAGCTCGGTCAGACAGGTAACTGATGAATATCCCAGCGGTGTTCATACACATGAACAACACAGCCTGAGCCGCTACCTGAAACACACAGAGAGAGACACAGTCAGATCACATCGATTACCGTTCAACCAGAGAGGAAAAGCTGACGTTTACGTATGTTTTAAACCTTCATCTTCATCAGGATCTAGAGGTCATGGATGCTGTGTCCTGCTGTGTTTTAATGAATGTTGTCGACAGCAAAAGTTGCCATATGGTTATGTTTGTTTTTTAAACTTGTAGGTTACTTATAACCATAAACTGGCTGATATCAGGTGAAATTCTTCTTTTATTTCTGCTGCAGCACACAAACTAAATGCACATGTAACGCTTGAATTATTTTAAGACGTCTGTAGCACCAAATACATATTTTAAAGTTCCCCTCCGGCTAAAAACATGTTTTTCTTCTTCTTCCTTCAGTTGGACGTTGTTCTCTTCTCTGTGCAGTTTTCACTGCTTCCCTTAAATCTGAGTTTTAAGTAAAACACGTGAAGCTACGAGCGTGATTTGTGACCTGACAGCTGAATCAAAGCAGATTATTTTCATATGGTTTACAACATGTCTGGAGGGATCTTTGAGACAAAACATGAACAAAGGTTTCAGTTGGCTTCTTCCCACGTTTGAAAATGTGTTTATCTTAACAATAAACAAGTGTAGTAAAAAAAATATGAAAAATAGTTACTTTGTTTGCTCCTGTTCGTCTGAGGCTGTATGTATGTATGTCTGCTGGTTGTAAGTCTACACATTTCACTACGTGCAGCACTTCACTTGTAACCCTGCAAAAAACTCTGGAACGTTTGTAAAGTATTTCACTTTTTAAGCTTTTTTGGCAAGAAATATGTCCAGCAGATCTTGTAGAAGCAGTTATATGTTGAATGTTTAGTCATCAAATGCCATTATAATGAAGATTATAATCTACTAAACTTTTCAACACAGTTTATTCCAGTTTTATCAGGCGGCTAAACGTCTTTTCTGTCCTGTTATAAGCTGCTCCAACAACAAACTGACACTTTGGAAAAAACACAAAATAAAAGCCACAAGCTTCTGCTCCACGAAATACATTTTATTTTCATAAATCTCCATTAAATCCTCATGTTTCAATCACATTCTGACCGACATCGAACCGCTAAAGACGGAGCAATCTGCCCACACAGGGCCGCTGATCTCTGTTAGCTTGATGCTAACGATTCCTGGCTGAAATTCCACTTTTACAGCATCCTGTGTTTCACATTGATGAGAAATGTTGCATTTCTTCTAATTACAATGACAGAAATCAGGCAGCATTTTCACATCCAGACTGTGCAGGTCAAACAGAAGCTACAGTCATGTTGTTGTTGGTTTTTTTTCACAAAGTCTGCGTCACAACCAATTTCCCTCCTCATGTTTAGAGACTGAATAACTTCCACATTCCCACAGACCTTCATCTGTCCACATAAACATGCTTCACTTCCACTCTGGAACCACAGGAATGAGTCTTTTCTTAAGACTCTGACCGTCTTGAACAGAAACCTTTGGCTCTTTGTCTGCGCTGTACTGTAATTGAAGTCGATTAGCATTTCGAGGGAGACCAGCGTGGAAACCACCGTGACTGATTATTGTGTGAACAGGACCCTCTATCCTTCCATCTTATGACCCCACGCTTCATTACGTGAAGATGTAAAGACTTGTTTAAATAAAATATAACATTCAGAGGCAACAAGAAAGGGTCGTGTGTTCTCTGTTTTACGGTGTGTCTTATCTGATCGGTCATCGTGCTGCTGCAACACATTTATGTTTGTGATCGTATAATGCAAGTGTCAAACAGTATAGCCTACCATCTGATTTTTACACGTTAATTGCATAAAGAGTCCTCTGTCTGATGAACAGCTTCATTTATCCACAGATCATACAGTCACATATTGTACGTTCAACACGTCCAGTAATGACCAGGGATGTGCAGAGAGCCCAGTATTTGTATTTGTATTTGTATTTGTTGACGCAGAAAAATTATTTGTATTTGTATTTGAATAAAAGTGGAAAGAGGCTTTTAAATCCTGTTTTTGTTTTTATTACGCTTTTAATTTTAAAATTAAAGTGTTACAATAAGCTTGTGTCAGTAGCTCAGCTTTATCTCTGGGGAACACCCCCAACTCCAGGAATGATGCCCAATTAACATATTTGTATTCGGGCACACCTCTAGTACAGACAGTGAGCTGGTTTGACTGGATGGCTGGCTGTCATCCAGGTAAAGTCATGAATGACGGCTTAAGTCAGACTAATTCACTGTTATTTCAACAAAACACATCAGTGGAGCTGCAACAATTAATCGATTAATAGTCGATAGAAAGAAAAAATGATGAAAAAACACTGAAATTCTCTTGTTCCTGCTTCTTAAATGTGAATATTTTCTTGTTTATTTAGTCTTCTATGATAATAAACTCAATATCTTTAGGTTGTGAGACATGTGAGGATGTCAGTGATGGATTGTTTCACCTTTTTCTAACATTTTATCGAACGACTGATCGATTAATCAAAGATAGTAATCAACAGATGAAGTGATAATGAAGATAACCTTTTATAATGTTTTAAAATCCAAGGTGATTTCATCAAATGTCTTGTTTTGTCTGATCACCTATCCAAAAGATATTCTGTCATGTACACAGTAACAGTAATCGACATTTATCACCATTTACTGACATTTTATAGACCAAACGAATAACTGAGAAATTAACGGAGGATTAACTGATAATGATGATAATCGTTAGTCGCAGCCCAACGTATCTGATGTGAACATGAAATGAAAAGTTGCAGGTGTTCAGATTTCATTTTTACGGCTCACATCCTGTTTTAGTTTGTAACATCTTCAGCTGAGTTATTCAGAACAAAGTCAACTAACGAGCGCCGGAGTTCATAACGAGTCTCAAAGCTTCAGATTGTGCAGCACGGTGGCTTTTCTGTGGTGAATCGATAGAGTGAGTTTAGTGCTGCTGACGGAAAAGCAAAAGAACAGAACAGAAGCTTTGTTTTCTCATGAAGCCACGTGCTTCTGAAAATAGTAATTTGTCAATTTTCATGGATCCAAGAGTTCAAGAACCGGATTCTTTGGTACATTTGGTTTGGGACTCACTCAGAACCACACTCACTGCCGCCTCACACACATCTGACCAATGAAAGGACTAAACATCCTCTTTGTGTGTGTGAAACCAAACCACCAAGTTCATGAACTCATCCGCTGATTCAGAACAAACAAGAACAAATAGAACCTGCAGTCATGCGGTTTTTACTTCATCTTCTAATAAATGATTAAAAATGAATGTGGGATTAAAGTCAACGAGCCAAGACGTCCACTGACAAGAGACGAGGACATCTGACACCAGAGTGGACTGAAGATCAGAGGCGAAACAATAAACCAGGTCACGGATCGTCCAACAGTACGTTTACTCCTTTTACCACCAACACCAGCAGTATGTACAACTTTCCCAGTATTCAACAGTGGTCACACAGTCTTTTATAAATTCATCTCAGAGGTCCAACAAAGTTTTGTGTTTTCATCTCCAGCATGTTCACTTTCCAACAACAAGACGAGACGTTTAAAAAGTGTTTTATGAGCCGAACAAGTCAAACTTTTCTCAACATGAGTAACTAAAACCGATCTGATGAAACAGCAGCTGATATTTACCACCAACATGAATCAGTTTTCTATGTTTAAGCAAACATCTGTTCAATCAGAGAGGAACGTTTGAGATACGCTGCTGCATGAAATAAAGAATAACAGAAGGAATAAATAAAATATGCAATAATATAACATGAAGATCAATGGGACAAAAAGTGTCATATTAACCAGTATTCATCTTATTATCAACCCCACTTGGATAAAAGTTTAAATAAATGTTAATACTTACTACTAATGCTTCAATTTAAGGATTTGCTACCAGATAAATATGAATATTTCACGTGTATCTCCTCTCTGGTGACCTTCATGTTGTCACATAAACCGAAATTAATATTTGTACAGTCAGTTATGTAAAATATTCCCCTCAAATTAATCATTCATCGCCTCAAATTATACAATTTTCTCATTGAAAGTGTTCAGTTATGAGCTTCATTTCCTCTGTTGCATCCAAACTGTCACCTGGGCCGCATTGGTTTAATAAGCTTATTTTAATACGATACGTTAATAGATTAGTTTTTTTTCTTCATTAGAGAGCAGAATGATGTTACTAATTACTCATATGAGGGAACAAAATACGTATTTTGGGCACACAAATTAGTCATTTGTGGTGTGATTTGTCATCTGGAGGAACAAAGTTAATTTATCAGCCTTTAACCGTCTTCAGTAGCGGTTAGTGATATTTCACAGAGAGACCAGGAAGCAGCTCAAACAAAACACCGCAGTGACTCAGAAAAACACAGCTGTCCTCTTTAATTCTTTGAAAGATGACTGTTTAAAGACCGAAGGCTTTCATCAGCCGCGATCCTGTAATGTGAGAGGCGGCTCGGCCCTGTTAAACCATCAGAAGGCAGAGCTGCATGATGTAACGCTGTGCAACAACAACGTCCTCCTCAGCCTCAGCTGCACGGGGGATTTCACCACCACCACCACCACCACCTCCTCCTCCGCCTCCGCCTCCGCCGCCACCACCACCACCACCGCTGCCGCCCGGCCAGCCAGCTTCCCTCCTGCCTGCTGGAGCTTTACATGATGCAAGTGTTTAAACAGGTTGGCTGAGAATTCAACACATCACACGGAGGAAAACCCTCGACTGTTTCTACCTCACTGCCTCTCACACACACACACACACACGCACACACACACACTCAACCTGTCCTTCAAACCAGCAGAAGTTGTTTAACTGAACTGTTTTTGAGCTAAAAAACTCAATAACTGCTAACTAGTTCCAAACTTAATCACCATTAAAACTGAAGAAATGTCTCAGCCAGTAAACAAACTTGTAAACGTGGTTGCTAGGAAACATCTGTAACGCTGCTATATACACAGGAAGTGACTGTAGCCTCACAAGCTGTAATATAACTTCCAAAAAAATCACAGTTTTAGGAGCCAAAAGATAAAATAAACTTGAGTTTTAATCTTTGTGAATGTAGGTGTGACTGCTTGCTGTGTATTTGAAGTATTCATGCAGTTTACAGCGAGAGGGAAATATCTGATGACGCGAAGGTAACCGAAGTTATCTGGTCAACCATCACCGGCGTCGTCGTGGTCGTCTCTACCTAACAACCAGTTTGCAACCGGTTTTAATTTAGCAAACACTGATCTTATAACAAGGCTAAATTTGAACTTACAAACAGCTGCTGCAACCGGCTCCCGGGGTGAAGCATGTGTGTGCGTGTGTGTGTGTGTGTGTGTGTGTGTGTGTGTGTGTGTGTGTGTGTGTGTGTGTGTGTGGTGAGTAATTACAGTCACAGACAAGTCTGGACAGGTCCTGAGCATCTGCTAACATCTACAGTATCTCTCTTGTCTCTTTCCAAAAGGTCACCGATGATGGTTTTATTGCCCCACAAAAAGCACAAAATGAGCAAACTGGACGGCATCTGCAGGAGTCTGATAAGGTTGTCGATCAATAAGTCATGATTAGTCTCCCCGAGTGAGAGGACTTCTGGATTTTCAAGCCTGGATTTCCAACCTGGACTCCAGAACTCCAGGATCTGGGTTTCTGTGTGGGAATATGCAACACTAGTAAAGCACAAAATCAGATGACATGACGAGGGCTTTAAAGGACGAGTTCACAGTTTTTCAAGTGTGTCTTAAACCAACAATCAGGAGCCCAAATGAACATTGATTTTTCTTGCTGTAATCATTCCTCCTGTTCATACTGACCATTAGAAGATCCCTTCATAATGACCTTACAATGGAAGTGATGGAGGACAAAATCCACAGTCCTTCTTCTGTGGAAAAATGTATTTAAAAGTTTATCTGAATCCAAATGTGTCAAATCAAGTAGATATCTTTCAACGTTACAGTCTTTTTAGTGCCAAAGTTCCTCTTTTTGTTACTATACTTCCACCTGCAGCTCAACAGGGAAACACAAAGAGGGAATTTGATGCTAAAAAGACTGTAAATGTGTCAGATATGCACTTTATTTGAATAATGTTCAGTATGAACAGGAAGAAGAAGAAGGTAGAGGAGAGTCCCCGTGTCAAAACATCATTTTAAGACCCTCATAATGTCAGTTTTATGCTTACATGTTGCATTAAAGCAAACCTGGAGTCAGCTATCCTAGAAAAACTGTCCACACTGCACCTTTCCAGGGGCCTCCGTTTGACCAGAGCAGAAACATTTACACAACTTAACAGAAAAAAAAGCACAAAAAGAACTGACGGAGTAATACATAAATAAGTTATTATCACTCCTGCAGTTCTCAAAACATGAGGACAAATCGTATCTTTTCATAGTGAGCAGCACAGCAGCACTTCATTTGTATTTGTGCTGAGAAAGGTCGTCAGTCACTCAAAACATTTCACATGTCTCCTCTTGTATAACCTCTCAAGACATTGACAAACCATGATGATGATGATGATGATGATGATGATGATGATGATGATATGGTTACTGTTTGTTGTTAACTTTTATTATAGTTGATTTCTGTAACATACTGTATTATTGCAGACTGGTGTTTAAGTGCATTTCAGCTTCAAAAGCTCATAAAAAAAGTATAAAACATAAAGGTGATGACTGGTTTGTTATTCCAGCACAACACAAACACAGAAACTTATCTCGAAATACATCTTTTGTTAGTTACTCTGCAGTTATTTACAGTGTGTGTAAATCTGTGTGATGATTCAACAACTACAAACCCAGTTTCATTGCTCCCTTTCTACTCTTTCTTAAAAAAAAAACCTCAGACAGACAGTTCGGTGTCTTCTGTCGCTGAGAGAAAAGCTCTGAAGTGCTCTGCCGCTATTTCCTCTGCAGTGAAATTGCTGCACTAAGAGCACATTTCAAGAGGGGGGAAAAAATAGAGCGTGAAGAGGGGGGGGGTTTATGACTTGTGGTGCTCTCGACGGCTTTGTGGAAGAGGGGCTTTCCCAGACTGCCTGTGGGCCTCTCCGCCGCTCTGGACGTGCCGGTGTGAACGGAGAACAGAGTCGGATGGTCGGGTTGTTTTTTGTTGAGGATGTATTTAATTCTTCAAGTCGTGGCAGATTGATTTACTTTATCAGTGACAGACGTTTAGTGAGCACTTCCCCTCTTTGAATAATTTACCAAAAAGCAAACATATGGTGTCTAAACTGATGAATCACTGCCAAATCAGCAGCCAATCAACAACTCTGCCTGAATAAATTAATGTCTGACAAAAGCAAATTTATTTAGAAATGAAGCTCAGCGTAAATTCAGACAGGAAGACTGTCACTTCCAGTTAACAAATCAGATCCCTCCACGATCCCTAAACAGCCAATCACAGCCTAGCTGTCAAAATTTTAAAACCGTTTCCCCCTCTCTGTCGCTGTCAGCTGTCATCATCGCATCCACCTCTCTCCATCCCGGATCATCATTCGTCTTCCCAATCTCACGTTACGGCAAGGTCCTGATCGTTCCACGCCTCTCCCACCACCGCCACCAGTGTCTAGACTCCATCGGGGGGGGGGGGGTTATCCTATTCCTGCACATCACGACACCAGACTAACACCGTGTCTACACAGGAGGGGAGCAGAGAGAGCAGCGACTGCTCCGTCTGTGTTTACATGTGTAGACCAGCGCATGCTAGCAGCTCTGTACTTACAATGATAACGCTGGCATGTTAATGTTTAGCAGGTATAGAAGTTATTTATCGAGGACTTGCAGCCCTCTTATTAGGCGCTGAACAGCAGAATAAAAGCGGCATAACTGAAAATTGCATGTCTGGCCTCATGTTCTATCTATTTTAATTGTTTTCCTGTTTAGAGGAGCAAGAAATTGATACAAATATCTGCTGCACCTGCACCAGACTTACTACTGGACTGGAAATGTAATGTCTGGGGAAAGCAGGTGTAAAATCTGCTTTTATCACTGTTTCACGTCATGATAGTTTTATAGAAACGGCTTCAAAGACTAATAACACTGATCAGGTTTTTCTCGAGAGTAGTTCTGTGTCAGGCAGACATGACTGAGCAGAGGCTCTGGGAGGATCTCGGAGGTTTAGTCCAGCACAGAAATCTTTAGCTTTTCAACCAATAAACTGAACCATTTTCAAGTTATTTCAGAGTAAAATGAATATGAGATGTAAGGTTCCTGTCAGGTGCCTGGGTCGTCTTTCACAACATGATATCAAAATAAACAAAACTAATGTGAGTTCTCGTTCAACTTCATTATTGTTTTTATATTCAGCAGCAGGAGTAAAACCCTGAGAAAACAGAAAAGCTTTGATGTTGATGAAGCAGTCATGTGCATGATTGTATGTTTCCAATGTTTTGTTCCATTCTGAAAACTGACCGACGCTGGTCTCATAACTTCTGCTTCTATTGTGTAACAACGTCTCCTTATAAACTCTGTAAACGGTCTTTCAGTCTGTCTGAGGCTCTGCTCTTCTTCACCTCTCCTCTCCTCTCCTCTCCTCTTCTCTCTTCTTTCCTCTCCTGCTCATAAAAAGGATACAATCAGCATCAACCAACCAACATCTAACCAAATCTTTCATCTTTTTATGTGATGATTAGATCATAAACACATATTATTTATCAATCTATATTATACATTGACTGAACCAATTATTTGAACTCAACAACCAACAACACCAAGTCAAAGTGAGGTCATCCTACTTTCTTTCTACGCTTGGCTCCACATTAATATCACAACTAACTAGACCAGCGGTTCTCAAACTGTGTGCCGTCACACACTGCTGTGCTATAATCATACGTAAAGGTGTGCTTTGGAAATACTTGTGTTCATAAACAGTGTGCCTTGTGACATAAAGGTTTGAGAACCACTGAGCCAGACCAGCTAGCTAGCTAAAGAGCCGTCTTCTTCTGCAGCCTGAGCGTGTAGATGAGGCAGTGGCGCTCTCACGTCCCGACTCATCTGCTGCACCTCTGCACCTCCCGTAGCCTACGGGCCGTCGCCTTGGACACCGGGGCATAACAACGCCACTGTGACTGAGCATGTGCAGAAAACATGATCGCTATAACAACAGAGGAATGAGATATTATATTTATTGTTGGTTTGGTTCTGCACACGAGATGTGTTGACAGTCAGAAAAGTATAGAAAATCACCAGCCTTGTCCTTTAAGCAATTGTAACTGTATTAATTTCTTGTGATGTTAGAGGAGCTGGTCATTAATTCAGTGTAGGCGGCTCGCCTCTGCTAAAAAAAAACCACACAAAAAACTGCTGCAGGAAACTCTGCATGTCACCCAAAAGAAAAAAAAACCTCCTGGAGTGGATTTCACATTCAAAACTGAATGTGTGTAGGAGTATCAGAGGATTTTTCCTTTAAGCTACACACACACACACACACACACACACACACACACACACACACGCAGAGCCATCTTTCTCACAGTCTTGTCCCCGGAGGCTCTTCGGCTGTATCTCACAGAGCCGAGGAGCCTCCCAGTGCATTACGGTGTGTTACTGTGTGTTATTGTGAATCTCTCCCAGGACGCCATCAGCAATGATTCAATTTCTTAGTTGCCCCC
The DNA here is from genome assembly GCF_963924715.1 of Thunnus thynnus. Lineage (NCBI taxonomy): Eukaryota > Metazoa > Chordata > Actinopteri > Scombriformes > Scombridae > Thunnus > Thunnus thynnus. The sequence continues at coordinate 29,778,786 of NC_089528.1, forward strand.
CTGAAGGCCTCTGCTCCTCCCACGGAGACGAAAATTAAAACCCCATAAGCTGCGGCAGCTGTGGCAGCTTCGGCGGCGACGGCGGCGTCCATGTTGTTTTGGAAAAGAGCAGCAGCAGCAGCAGCAGCAGCAGCAGCAGCGCCGGCTCGCCATAAAGGGCATCAGCATGGAGACCGCCGGTGCACTCGTTAAAGGGAAATGCCAGTGATGTGGATGTTTTTAACGAGGCCTCATTAAGAGCAGTGGGCCAGGAAGCGGTACAGCTTACAAACAGCTACGTGCAAAATAATCAGGCAGGGTTAATAATAGGAATAATTATCATAATGTTTTCAATTTGACTCAAAAGTGAGTAGTGGTGACAGCGTGACATGAAAAACAAACACACATCTGTAGTCTGGCCTCCATATTTAATAACAGATAGAATAAATCACAGATCTATTTATATATTCATCTTAAAAACAGCTTCATTACTCTGGTCTGCTGTATAATACTATACTACACACTATATAATAATATTTATTAAGGGTTTTAATACATTTTGCTTGATACTGTATGTTATTATTCCCCTAAGAAGCCAAAAAAGGAAACGTTCTCAGCTATAAGGAGGTGAAACATGCACACCTCCTACTACTGATAATAAAAAAAGAGCAAACACAAAAAAAAACTAGATATAAGAAGGAAAAAAATACATAAAGAAGACAATAAAAGGAGAATTTCAAAACCCTATGCAGGAGTTAAACTGCAACTTTGGAAACCTAAAAACAATTTCAGTACAAAAAATGTACAAAACGGAACAAAAATCTATTTCAAAGACTTTATTACTCTCAGATGAATCAATAACGGAAAAAATAATTATTAGTTGCAGAGCTGGTTTCAACTTTGACTTTGTCAGGGACTTTTCAGAGTAAAACCAATGAGATGAAAGCAAATAAACTGATGGACAAAAGCTTCTTTCACAACACCGACTTAAATTCACACCACGATCTTCAAAGGAAACAACTCCCAGTGACTGAAATATACATTTTCAAACTGTCTTTGCTCGTTTTTCAAATTCAGACGCACTTTCCTGCTTTCTGGTGCATGTTGGTGACATAAACCGTCGAGTTCCACATCACTACTTTCCTAAAAGAACAAGAAACGTGTGCGAAAAAGCGAGAAAAGAAGACGAATATGAGAATCTCTTCTCCTGAAATTCAGTCCTGAACTCCACTCCAACGTCACACTCGGAGGAAGCGAGCGAGGTGAAGATGAGTACGGGAACTTTCTCGACTCGCAGCATCAGCGGCGCAATTAGCCGGCGTCACCTTTTAACACGACGAAATGATTCACAGAGAGAGAGAGCGGGCGGGCGGCAAAGATCTGCCACCAGCATCAATATTTCAGCGCTATCAGTTACCTTCCTGCACAATGACTGTACTTACTGTGTTACATTCCTGGAGGAGACTCTACAGAATTACATATGTACTCCAGATGAAAGAGTCACGGCGGGCCACCTCAGTTTAACCCGCTGTCGGTATCTGATGATGACAGACGTATGAAAACATGTGAGAGCAGCAGAGCTAAACCCCCCCCCCCCCCCCCCGCCCCCCCACTGCTGCAGAAAAAAAAACATTCCTCCGCCAAGTGACGGGCTTTACTCCGCAGCGAATGATTAACTCCGCTCAGATATCTGCTGACTACTAGATGAAAACGTTCCACAGTCAACACCAGGCCGTCCACTGATATTACATTTTAAAATCTGACATGACACAGATGATCCTTGATTAATAATTCATAACTGAGTGTAATATCGCTGATGTTTGCAGATAGATTTTGTAGAAAAACAAATTCTGAAGCGATGTGTGAGAGAGTCTCTCTGCGGACAGACGGTCTGCATATTTTTCACCAGTCTAAACTGTCAGTGTGTCTGTTTGCTTTAAACTATGATAAAGCTTCCTGGAAGGAGCCTGGCAATGTTTACATATTACAATATTATATATATATAATATTATATAACAATAATAACAACTTTACCCAAAGTGCTTTATGAAAAAGTGTTAAAAACGATGTCAGGTCAAAAAACAGAAGTTAGAAAAACAAGTAAAACATTCATCAATTAAGTAATACCAGTCAAACCAATAACACCATATTAGTTTGCTGAAAACAGCTGCGACTGTTGGAAATGACGCTGACGAGAGATCGCATGAAAACAGTGAAATTGCAGGTTGTAGAATTAAAACGACTGGTAGCTTTCTGTCGAAATGTCGCGAAAAGTTTATCCCAAAGACATTTCCATGTCTTTGGGATAAACCAAAGACATGGATTGCCAGACAGGAAACAAGAGGAGAGAGATGAATACGAGATGCAACACAGGTGCTGGAATCGAACCAGTGGCATGTAGCATAGCGTAGTAAACGTTCAGCTACCAGGAAATACGACGTCTGTTTCTTTCATGTTTTCATCACTTCAGTGAGTCACATGATTCACACACATCAACATTTATTCACTAAGTCTGTTTACATTTACTCTTTATTGACAACCTAAACTAAGCATAAATACTTTTTTGCAATATTTAGACTATTTTTCGACTTTCCAGTGTTTCCACACACATTTTTTTTGTGTGTAAATTGATTGAAATCTGTTGGATGAACTTAATGATGATAAAACTCTCTGTAGAGTTCAGTAGAGCTCCAGAGTCTCTGTGGGTTTGTCACAACACTTTTCACATTACAGATTTTGATCCTTTGTTAATATAAAAATATTAAATATAAGGCTCACTTTAGGCTCAGTGCGCTCTAATGAAGCTGTATTACACAGGAAAACACTGTAATGCAACATAATACAACAGTCCTGCAATAAATCCAACTTTTAGTGAAACATCTGCTTTTTGTTGTTTGAACCGAGTCAGAGAGACGCTGATTCAAGTCTGAGGCTGAAGTCTGTAAACCAGTTGGACGCAGTATTAGAAACTGCACTACTGGGAGGAAGTAGAGTGAACTCCTGAACACTGAACCCGTGTTCACTCGACATTTTGTGAAGAGGACAATAAAAGCTGTCAACTGTCAGGATGATGTAAGGTCTCTGTTGCCGCGGCAGCTGAAAATGTCATGACTCGTGTTTTTCTGTCCTTCCTGTAACACAGATCTGATGTTTTATTTTCTGTGTCAACATCCAAAAAAAAAAGCTGCACGTTTTCTGTCAATCCTGTTCTAGACCACATGGATCTGAGCTCCAAATTTAAATCCCCCCCTCCCGCCCCCCAACATGTGACCTACATATGACTCGTTACCATGACGATATGTGATTCAGCAGAGACAATAAATCGTCACGGTTTTGAAGCCTCCACAGCTCGTCTGAGGGCGTTTTCAGACCTGCTACTTTTTAGTCCAGTTCAGTCGGACTCCTTCATGCAGGTCTGAACACAGGAGTCGTGTTCAGGTTTGGATCAAAACACCCAAACTGAGACCGTTTAGAGGACGTGGTCTCAGTTCTCTTTGAGAAATGAAACCGAACTAACAGGAGAACGCACCAAGTTTACCAACTCATCCACTGATTCAGACCAGAGCAGAACTACTATTGGTTTTAAAACACCTTTAGACAAACAACCCATAATGCATCATTCTCTGCAGGAGTCACTGTTGGGCGAAGTTACTCCAATTCATCTGAATGGGGGTCGTGCATTTCGGCTGCAGTGGCGTCACACTGGAAAGTTGAGGCAGAGTCAACTCTTGGAGAAACGCAACCCGACGTCACTGCGGCTGAAGACTGCAGCGACCAATCAATCACAGCCGGAGATCAGACTGATCAGAGCTGTAAACTCTGACATGAAGGACGACAAAGACGTTACTGGGACGAGGGGAGGACATTTCTCTTCATTTGATAATGTTAAAAGTAAAGTTAGACTCTGCTGTCGACTTCCCGACTCATTCATAGTCTGGCCTCCAAATTTAATAACAGATAAATAACAATAAAATAAATAACAGATCTCTTTATATATTCATCTTAAAAACAGCTTCATTACTCTGGTCTGCTGTATAATACTATACTACACACTATATAATAATATTTATTAAGGGTTTTAATACATTTTGCTTAATACTGAATGTTATTATTCTCCTAAGAAGCCAAAAAAAGGAAATGTTCTCAGCTATAAGGAGGTGACACATGCACACCTCCTACTACTGATAATAAAATAAGAAGGAAAAAAATACATAAAGAAGACAATAAAAGAGAATTTCAAAACCCTATGCAGGAGTCAAACTGCAACTTTAGAAAACTAAAAACAATTTCAGTACAAAAAATGTACAAAACAGGGAACAAAAATGTATTTCAAAGACTTTATTACTCTCAGATGAATCAATAACGAAAAAAATAATCATTAGTTGTGGAGCTGGTTTCAACTTTGACTTTGTCGGGGACTTTTCAGAGTAAAACTAATGAGATGAAAGCAAATAAACTGATGGACAAAAGCTTCTTCTTTTCGTCTCAGAGTCACAGAACTTTCACAACAGCGACTTAAATTCACACCACGATCTTCAAAGGAAACAACTCCCAGTGACTGAAATACACATTTTCAAACCGTCTTTGCTCATTTTTCAAATTTAGATGCACTTTCCTGCTTTCTGGTGCATATTGGTGATACAAACCGTTGTTTTCCACATCACTACTTTCCTAAAAGAACAAGAAACTGTGCAAAAAAGCAAGAAAACAAGACGAATATGAGAATCTCTTCTCCTGAACTTCAATCCTGAACTCCACTGACGTCACACTCGGAGGAAGCGAGTGAGGTGAAGATGAGTACGGGAACTTTCTTGGCTTTTAAAAAAGACGAGAGAGAGAGAGAGAGGGAGCAGCTGGGGTCGGGTGAGCTAGAGTGTGAATGAAGAGAGGGAGCGCTGGTAGCGAGAAAGCCGGTGAATCAGATCAATAAAACGTTATTTTCTCATTGTTTCACAGCGGTTATGTTCTAGAGCACAAATAAACACACCCACACCCCCCCGCTCAACCCTGCAGCTGTACTCTCTCTATTCAGAAAGGACACCTAACTGTCTGGTCCTCAAATATAAAACAATCCCACTTTATCAATTGTAATTTCCTGAATGATCATTTTATATTCCAGCCAATACGGTAATCTGGCTACAAGCCTCACATCCAGGTGTGTTACAACATATTAGTGTTAAATCGATATCAATACAGTGGAACTACTAAACGGTTTGAAAAGGGACAGTTTGAGGGTTTAAACAGTATTAATTTGATCATAAACTCTTCTCCGTCTCAGTCTTACAGCAGCAGCAGCTCCTCTCGGCGCCTCACAGCCTCACAGCCCGGCTGTTTTCTCAGGCTGCTGAACGTGTAAATTGGACCAACAACTGAGACGACAACCGAACGTCAGCGGGAGGATGTGTGTGTGTGTGTGTGTGTGTGTGTGTGTGTGTGTGTGTGTGTGTGTGTGTGTTACAGCTGCTCATTTCAGAAAGGCAGCGATGAAAACTGAGATGTTCGTCAATATGTTCTGAAGCAGCCCGATAACGAAACGCTGGATTAGCTGGGAACATCGCGTAGGACGCTGTATGTGGCTGCAGATGTAGAAGAGGCTGCTGAGGCTGATAGATCAGCAGGGAGAAGCTCTGTCAGCCTCTACGCTGTAAAACATCACGTGTCTAAACACATTCACTCCAAACTTTTTCTTTAACTAAATATCAGATTTTTTCATACAAAACACACAATTTATAGAATATATCAGGCCTGAAAATGAGCTTTAATCTCCTGATATATATGAAGAACAGCAACATCTGGGAGTTAAATGTGAATGTAATCAATTTGTCTGTAAACTGCAACTGAAAATTCTGGATTCTGATTGGTTGGAAGGTTGATTAACTCTAAATGAACGAGGTGATATTAAACTGTAGCTGCTAATGACAGCAACGATGAGCCTCAGATAAAGAGCCTGGAGTTATAGATGTGTATCTACCAACAACTGAAAAATAGAATAAACACACAAATTTAATTTTACATTACTTTGATGTTTGACTGTATCTTAAAGTCTAAATCAGCTACCTATATGGAGGAGGACGGAAATAATGTTAGCTGTAGTGTAAAAGAAAGAGAAAAAAGAAACAAGAACAAATAGAAAACAAATAATAGTAGAACACTGGGTCAAAGGTCAAAGGCCCGAGCGAATGAGTGAGTCTTTAGTTTGGCCTTAAAAGTAATTAATTCCAAAAGGTAAACTGCAGCTACAGCAAACACACGATCACCCCTCAGCCGCGATGGAGGGACAGCGAGGAGCAGTTGGCCAGAGGATCTAAGAGATCTGGTGTTGTGAAGGGGGGCAGATGAGCTCCGAGAGGACATGTAGAGACTTAAAAACAAATAAAAGGACCTTAAACTCTACTTGACTGGTAACCAATGCATGTTGCCTGTTATAATATCTTATATCCCATGGTGACGTCTTCAAATGTCTTGTTTTGTCTGATCAACAGTCTAAAATCCAAAGATATAGAGTTTAATATCATGTTTGACACATAAAAGCTTTAAATCATGTCGTTTAAGAAGCTGAAACCAGCAAATAAGATGATTATTTGATTATTAATATAGTTTCTGATTAATTTTCAGTTGATCAACCGGCTCTGGTCGCATGTACGCGTCTCTAAACGAGACACACGGAGGTGAATTTAGAGGAAGACTCCTTCCGTCAGTGCAGTGGTTTCATAACAGCGACCTCTGACCTCTGACAAACCTGCTCTACATCCGACAGCAGATCTAACGTTCCTCCTGTCGTGGCCTTTTGGGGCGAGGCTTCTCCTGAAGCATGTGATCCTGACATTCCCCCCCCCCCGTCAGCTCAGCAACATGTTCATCTCTTTAATGTCACTGTATGGATGTAACATCTTGTTCTTTCCCCTCTGAGCGGCGGGAAAAGCGGCGAGGAGACGCAGAGAGCGGCCGTCACAGTGAGCTCCATCAGCTCTCCTGATTTCTGCCTGACGCACACGTCTGACTGACACGTATGGTCGGCTGTGTGTCTTCTTCTTCTGTTCCCTCTCGCCGCATCATGATATCTCTCGAGGATCCTCAGACGACCATGTTTGCACAAATCAGCATCTTAAAATCTCCTCAAATCTGGGAAATCTGTGTATTTTTTTTAAATAAAACAACAATCACTGTGCATCAGTTTCATTCTTTACGCATGACGGAGGAAGATTTCAGGATTAAACTGCTCACTTAAAGAACGGCGGCGCTCAGATCACAGACATCACAATACAGTTAAGTCCTTACCAGGGTTAAAAGAAACCAACTGATGGAGCTGCAACTGATGACTACTTTCTCGATTAAACGGTTAGTCGTTTGGTCAATAAAATGACAGAAAACGGTGAAAAATGAAAGCTCAAAGCCCGAGACGACCAGCAGTTCAAAACCCAAAGATGTTCAGTTTACTGTCACAGAGGACGAAAGAAACCAGGAAATGTTCAGAGGATTTGAACATTTTCTCCTAAAAATGACTCAAAACAATAGTTGATAATTAATTTAGCTTAAAAACATTTGTTTACAGTAATAATAAATGATAAATAAAACAACGACATCATGGACGAGGTCAACTGCAGTCAGTTGAATCATTAATGAGGTTAGAAAATAATTGATTGTGTTTGTAAACCACATAAAGACCCAGAAACAAAAAACAATAACTGTGTGTTTTTATGTTAAGTGTGAATAAAAAATGCAGCATTACAACTTCACAACAGTGTTATAAAACATATAAAACAACCTCCTAGAAATGATGTTTATATGCTTCTAAAATACATTTTGAAGAACATTCGGCTACTTTGATAACTGACTCGTCTTTTCAATCACAGTTTAAGCAAAGATGCAGAATATTTGCTGGTTTCAGGTTCACAAATGTGATGATTTAATGCTTTTCTTTGTCACGTGATAATATTCTGATTATCTTTAGTTTTGGATTGTTGGATAAAAGACGACATTTGAAGAGGTCACCTTTGGGACTTTTCACTATTTTCTTACATCTTAAACTCAAAAATGATGAACTGAGAAAATAATCATCAAATTAATCGATAATGAAAATAATTGCAGCCCTTGTTTTAACCTTTTAACGTCCACCGGAGACCAGCTTAAGCCAGCTGTAAGCAGCAGCATCACACAGTAATGAGTCAAAGCAATCGGCACAATTTGGCCAATTGGAGATGATTGGAGAAGTTCAGGGACACCAGTGTTCCCATTAGGTTAGACCTAGAGGTCTGGACAAGATGTAGAAGGTTCATGATGTTCTGCATTATTCAATTATTATTGTTATTCAAATATGACTCATCATAGACGAGGACCAAACACACTTTTCTGAGTCTTATTTGAACTGATGTAGTTTAGTTTGTGTTTTAGCCACATGCTAAACAAACACATGTCCAGAAACTAGAAGATGTCACCTGTCAAATGAAGCCTGATACATGCAGCATGACCTTACAGTTCTTCTGTTAGAAGCTTTTCCATTTGCCAAATAGGCAAAAAATGTAAAAAGTGTGGATGTTAAGTCTTCAGTCAACGTATTAACAAGCCACAAAAATGTTGATACTGAACATACGAGTGAAATGTTAAACGTATTTCTTTAGTTTTCTGCCAAAACATCTGATCTTGTAATATAATAAGACAATACAGCAATATTATATTATATTAAACTGGTTATAGGAATGTTTAGACACTGGCAGCACTGGGTTGAGGTTAAAGAAAGATCATGTTCTTGGTTTAATACAGAAAAAAAGTCTGCAGCGACTCGAAGCACAAAGCTAAACCTGAACACACACCCCGACCTCCTCTATAAGACTTCATTCATTTAAAACAGCGCCTGTGAGGACGATCCAGGCAGCGATTATGTTTGCAAACACAACATAACGGGGACAACAGTTTAGTTGTGTATATAAACATCATTTCTAGGACGCAGCGTCGCCTTAAGGTCCTCCAGCAAAACTGAATCACATGTTTACAATGAAAAATCATCAGAATAAGCTTCAACATCAAAGACTGAGCAAGGTAACACCATCAGACGACTATTCTGCTCCTCATGCGTTTAAACCTAATAAACCGACATTAACGTTTCACTGAGGCTTTGCAGGAAAATCATGGATGTGTATTTACATTAAAGCTTAAAGTAGCAACACGACTTTGTCTTTAAATTCAGCCGCAGAAACAGAAAAGCAAAAATAAATATTCACAACTTTTAAAGGGAAGTTAAAGATGATGATTTTTGTGGTCGTGTTTTGTTCTTGTTTCCCTGAACTGATCCCTGAGGGCAGGTAGCAGCTTCAGCACAACAGCCTGAGGAAGAGGAGAAATAAAGACGCTGAAGACCAACCGAGCACACACACACACACACACACACACACACACACACACCAGACGACAAGCTGTTACAAGCCTGCAGAGCATGTGCTGTACGGGGTCCAGGTTTGTCCTGTGACAGCGCTCGAATAGAAACGCAGAAGAAGACAGACAAGCAGGGCTCGTTAAGACCAAAACATCTTAACGAGCGGCGGTAACTCCGCAGCAGCTCGACGCCTTTTAACCTCTTTAAACCAGTAGTTCAGTTCAGTCCCATCAACCCGCCTCACTTCCTTTACAAGTATATAAGAAGAACAGCTGCTTCCTGTTTGATTGAACTCCTTTATGCTCAGAAGAAGAAGGAAACAGTATCTTCTGTGTACAAAACACACTACATGTGAAATAAAACGACAAGAGAGACACAGAAAGAGTGAAATGTTCAGATATTAATGAGCAGATATGAATGAATTCTTTAACATCAGCAAAGTGTAGAAAAAGATTCAACTTAATAATGATGATAATAATACTAATAATAATAAAATAATAATAATAATGATGATAATAATAATAAAATAATAATGATTATAACAATAATAATAATAATAATAAAATAATAATAATAATAATAATAATAATAATAATAAAATAATAATAACAAACGTTATTTATAAAGCACTTTTCATAACAGAGTTACAAAAGTGTTTTATATGGAAAAATCAAGATAAAATAACTCAGCACAACACAGTCAGTCCACTAAAACTACAGAGAACAATAAAATAATATAAATAGAATGAAACAGGTGAAATAAAACACGTGTTGGAACTAAAGTAAATCAAACTTTAGTTTAGTGAGTTAATGTGCTGTTAAAAATTATAAGGATTAACTTATATTTGAGCAGGAAAATATAAGTTAAAAATGACTGGATAATATGTTGTATTATTTCTATATTTATTTTATTTATGCATTTTGAAGGCAGAGTGAGTTTAAGCACATATAAGTCAAAAAAACGCCTTTTTCAACTTTAAGTTATAAACCAACTATTTTTAAAATCATTTTTTGCCGTTTGTGAATCGACTCTGAACTCTAAAGGATAAGAATCATGATTCTTATATGAGTGGATTTTTTCATCCGTCCCTTGAGAAACATTATGACGAAGGCCGAAGAGCAAAACCTCCCATCTGAAAAATGCACTTTTTTTTGAGAAAACTAAAAAAAAAAACTTGTTTTCTTGCAGAATTCTATTTGTTAAGGATACCCGACACATAATACACTGTTTTTATATATTTTACTATATTATTATATTATGTGTTAACAATATCAACTAGATATTAATGCCTCACAAAGTGCAGATAGGAGGTTTTGTTGTGTAACAGCAGAACGACACATAGCAGCGTTTTCTAATCTGTCTCCTCTATCAGCAGTAACCTGCAGGACGACATCATCTGTCTGTGTTTTCCTAAACTGTTAAACAATAATGATGTTTTATGATGTTACAACGCTGTGGTTAAGACCCAGATAGCTGCTTTCAGTCTATATGTCGTTTTTAGTTGACTGACATTATGACTTTAATCAACACAGTAGGAATAAATGTTCAGGCAACAATATTAAAATCCCAAATTACACATGTCTATAACAGCCCACGATGATCAATAAAGCCGTTTCTCAGTCTCTCTCTCTCTCTCTGCGTGCTGATGAAATGTTTGGCCGTGATGATGCCAGCGTTTCCACGGACTCTGACACTTTCTGAAAGCTAATGGTTTTTCCCGCCGCCAGGATCTTATCAGACGTGACAGATAGTCGTTGCTGTGTAATAGCAGGGTGTCAACCTGCACAACAGCCCCGAGGAAAAAACTCACCCTGAGCTCCACCGTTTCATTGGTAAGTGTCAAACTGCTCTGTTCGGATTCAACGTCTCTCCTCCTCAGAAAGCAGCTCTGACTTTCAAAATAAAACCAAAGTGATGTTTAAATCATGAGAAGCTAACATTTAATGTGCTTTCTCATGAAAAATATCATAAAAAATCAGCTAAAATCTCTGTAGTTTCATCCATATCAATATGTTGCTTTCTTTTTTTCAAGTCATTAATCACTTAAAACCACTAAAATATATATTTTTTATAATAAAAATTTATATTTATGCATATTTATCTTCATTGTCTTACAAAAGAAACAGCATATAAACACAAAAACATGAAACATAAACACAATAAAGACACAATTAAGACATTTTTTCTCATCTCTCCTCTTCTTGTTGCTGTTTTTCATGCTTTTATTATACATCTGTCATTTTATTTTGAAGGTCTGCAGAGTAGCAGCACCTGTCAGTGTCTTCAGCTGCCTCATTGTGGTTTTGTTTCATGTTTATTTCTGTTTTTTTTTTTTTGCTGCTTTGCTACAAAAAAAATCCTCTTGTGGGACAATAAAGATCTGAACATACTTTGTTATTATAAAAAAGTTAAATACACTTTATTTATCTGGCACCTTCATACTAATTAGTGCAATAATAAGACAGTAAAGATGCAGTAAAACAATTTGAGACTAATGCATAGGAGAGATAAAATTATGAAAATGTAATAAAACCAATAAAACTTTTAAATAAAATGAAATAAGAGCTCAGTTCTAATAGTAAAAGAGAGAAAGATAACAAATAAAATATACAGGAGAGAATAAAACATGGTTTAGTACTAGAGGCTATATGTGAATATGAGATACGAGTAAAATAAATGTTTCAAATTAAAAGTTTTCAGTCGTATCTCGGAGAGAACGTAAAGTTTTGTGTCCAGAGGAGCTTCAGAGGAACTCTGATCCAGGGTCAGACTGATGGATAAATCAATACGAGGCGCCGCCACACCGGCAGCAAAACGTTAGAGAACAACATTTTTAAAAAGCTTCAATTAAAGTCTCAGATCGTTACTTGTTTACAAAGTTTGTCCCTGAGGAGCCACCGTACTGTACAACTAAGAGAACAAAGCAGAGAAGGTTTCTGTAATAACTGTTTATTTCATTGATTAATTGATTGTTTGTCTATAAAATGTCAGAGAAAAGTGAAAAAAAGCTCGTTATAACTTCTTAAAGCTCACTGTGACGCCTTCAAATGTTGTTTGATATTCAGTTTGACACAGAAAAGCTTCAAATCCTCACGTCTTAGAAGCTGCAAACAGCTATTTGTTGACATTTCTGCTTAAAAAACCGACTAAACAGATTATTGGATTATCAGAACAGTTGCTGATAATTGATTAATCGACTAATTGCTGCAGCTGTAATAACTCAAAAGGAAGAAGACGACACACGTTGGTTCGTTGTTTTTCCTGAGTACCTGCTGTTTTTCCACATTTCAAACAGATAACAGTAATCCAGCGGTAATCTCATTAAACACTGACCCCAGAGGAGAGCGGCCAGCGCTGCTGACTGGCGCCCCCGTGCTATGAATAGATTACCGCTGGGAGGTAATCCTGTCTGAAATCATCCTTAATGTGAAGAATAAGCCGAAAATCACCCTCACTTTAAGCCTAACCCCCCCTTCCCCTTCACCCCCCCTTCACTCAGTATGTTCTCAGACTCAAACAGGACAAACGTTGTTATAGCAGCCTATCAGACCCTCGTTAATCTGCAGCGTCCATACGCAGGAAGACTGAGGGTCAGAATATTTTAAAGTGTGTCTTAAAACAAAAGTCAGGAGCCCAGATGAACATTAAACCTGTGTTTCTTGCTGTAATCATTCCTCCTGTTCATACTGACCATTAGAAGATCCCTTCATAATGACCTTACAATGGAAGGGATGGAGGACAAAATCCACAGTCCTCCTTCTGTGCTAAAAAGTGTATTTAAAAGTTTATCTGAAGCTAATATGAAGCTTCAGCGTCCAAATGAGTCAAATCAAGTAGATATCTTTCAACGTTACAGTCTTTTTAGTGCCAAAGTTCCTCTTTTTGTTACTATACTTCCACCTGCAGCTCAACAGGGAAACACTGTCCGAGGAAACACAAAGAGGGAATTTGATGCTAAAAAGACTGTAAATGTGTCAGATATCCACTTGATATGACTAACTCAGACTGCTGAAGCTGAATATAAGCTTCAGATTGACTTTTAAATGCATCAATGAAGGATTACAGCGAGGAAAACCTCTTTCACTGTCACCATGGAAACCTCAAGATACACTTGAAAAACTGTGAACACGTCCTTTAACTCATATCTTCAGGATATGAACATAAAGTCACTGACGTCTGGACAAAAATCATTTCAAACGTCTCACTCGGTGATTAAAGATGCAGTTGAGAGTCGAGAGCCAAAACAAATCCAATAAGGGAAATTTCAGGGTAATAAAACTACATTTTCATACTCTAATTAATTCCAGTTGTTTCTTCTTAATTATATTCAAAACTCAACACTTCCTGATGTGTTTCTGGTTAAATAAACTACCTGATAAAGGAAGGGAAGCCTGCAAGACTTTAAAAGTGAAAATTCTGGAGAAATATTGAGTTTAATTAATCGTTTACATCGTTGTTTGGGGGGAAAAAAAGCGAAGTGGAACAACTGACATGACTCTTGTTGTACTGGTTAGAGTTAGATCTGTGGAAATGGACGTTATACTGGGACGACTGGTCAACATGGAGACAGTTCTGAGTCGTGTGTTAACTGGGAAAAGAAGAAAATAGAGAAATAAAGGTTCTGCTTCTATCTGCTGCTGAGGTAAATAAAGTTTCTTTCAACATAAACTTCTTTAAAGTCGTGTTTTAGTTGATCTTTAAACGTCTATTAGCTGGAAACTGTTGTTTCCTGTTGTGTTTTGGTTATGTTTTTATTGAATGTGTACACACACACATATATATATATATATATATATATATATATATATATATAGCTCTGTGTCTTGTACTATGTTTACAGTAGCAACAATGACCTTGGTTGTATTAATTGTTTGGTCTATAAAATGTCAGAAAAGAGAGAAAATGCTCGTTGACATGTATTTAAATGTCTTATTTTATTCAACTAATATTAATATCAAACATGAGAAAGAAAAATCCTCATATTTGAGATGTTGGAACTTATTTTTTGTGCTTGAAAAGTAAATTAAAACGATTAATGAATCATGTAAACAGTTATTTTACAATCAATAAATCACTTTAGTTCCTTTATATGATTCATTCTGAGCAGCTGCAGCTCGTCCGAATGTTAAAATATAATCAGAGATCCCATTAAAACCACTTAGCTGCGATGTCGGTGCGCCGTCTCCTCCATCCATCTCCTCCACAGAAACTGACTCACACTTTGTATGTTATTAAATATTTATCCTCTTAGAGGAGGAAACCATCCAAGAAGCATCCAGACGACTGAAACCGTGTGTGTGTGTGTGTGTGTGTGTTACATAAAAACACTGAACTTAATGAAGACGGATGAGTCGACATGCAGCCGATCATGTGTCATCACCTGTTTGTTCTGATTGATCGTTACTCCTCTGCTCGTTGCGTGTTTGACCTCGGCGGACCTCGCGGGGGGAAAAAGGCCTCGGGGGGGACGGAGAGACGAGGGGGGGGCGGGGGGGGGGGACTTCTCACCGCCGCGCTGTTCATTAAGACAGAGCTGATGTGTGTCCTATAATCAATACGCCTCATCGTTTGACCTCCTGACCCGGCCTGAAGCCACAGTGATGGTTAATTAATACAGTGACAGGGGAGAGGGGAGCTAATAACTCTCTGCTTTGGCTTCCAGAGTTTTATATTAGCTTTAAGATGCTGTTAATTAGATTTAAATACCTCATGGTTTGCCAAGTCCTGCGTATTAGATTCTGAAAATCAATTTTCTGCACCAAAATGACTCCGATCGGATGACGAAAGGCTTGTAAAACGTCTCTCGTCCGGCCAAAAAGAACAAAGCGAGGTCGTGTTCATACTATTTCAGCCTCATTCAGATAAAAAAAAAAACATTTTCCTTCTTATGTTTATTTGTATAGAAAGACTTTCTATCTGCTGTTACTGAATGAGTGCAGAATCAATAGCAGCGCTCTTCTTTCTCCCAAATTTAAAATCAATATATCTGGCTGTGAGGAACATATTGGGATATTTTTTTTATTTACAGATGTGCAGATCAAGTTTTTTTTTTTTTTTTTTTTGGCCTTGATCCATCTCCAAGTCCTCTCTGCTGACACCATACCGATCAATACTTATTAAATCTAAATGTTGATGATCTGAAACATTGAAATAATGCAGCTGCAGACTATAAAACCTGACAGACCTCATCTTACACGAGCCAGACAACAGCAGCAAACACAGAAAAGACTCACATTTCACCTCATAATCCGCCTTCCTGCACGAACAAAACCTGCGACTTTCATACTCACACTCACGGTTTGTCCAATAAAGTTTATTCAAACAAGACAACATTAACAAAGAGAGAGAGAGGCAGCGTTATTTTGTGCGATTCTACTAAGAAAGTAATAAAAACGTGGAGCCACAGATGTTTGGAAGATGCAACAATCTGATGTGAGGTTCAGTTTTCTATCGCAGCGTCTCAACACGTCAAATATCCTCCAATCGGATTCGAGCGAGCTCACTGCAGTTTATAACAGCAGCCATGTTGGAAATCTGATCTCAGAGCAGCTCAAACCGACAGACGAACGACATTTATAAACCCGATCGTCTGACGGTCAGATTCATGTGATAAAGACACGTTTCACAAATGATTGTCAGTATGAGGATCTACTTGATTAGTTAAACATTTTAAAATTAATAGAAGAAGAAATTATCTTAAAATCACCTTATCTGCCTTTAAATGTTGAAAAGATAAACATTTCTTGGCTTTTTCAGTATTTAAACAAGGCTAATAATCTCTAAACAGTGTAATAGTGAATAGTGAACAGTAGATGTGAGTGAATATTGCAGGAAAACAAATTAAATATGTTGACAGTGAACATTTAGTGACTTACACACAGTGGTTACCAGCTGGTGGGTTAAAGCCAACTTAGTCAAAAAAAATAAAAATTACTTCAATTTTTTAAATTAAATGTAGCAAATTTCCTGAACAACGTTTTCATTTCCTGTTTCGTGGTCCGTATCAACGCTACGACATCCAGCTTCACTGTGAAGTTTGTGGGTCACGTTTGCTCCAACAACAAGCTGGACTAAAGTGATATTCAGCTCAGTTTCACTGACACAAAATATAAAGAAGAAGAAGAAGAAGAAAACGTTTTATGCAGCTGTTTCTCTGCATCAGACCTGTTTACATGTTGTTTTTGAGCCCTAACGTCTCTTTTGCTGCAACGCTTCTAATTTATTGAGCTTCCAGCCTCAGTTGAACTAAGTTATTTGAGTTTTCATTTAGTGAGGAGGCCGTTTGAATCCACTGGATGCACAGAAATCTACTGAATAGATGCTGAGACGGTCGATGTTTGGACCGTGACCTGATGTCTTCTCACTGAGGTGATAAAAGACAAGTTATAGGTGGTATTATGTGTCTTAAAAAACACATTTGCTGCTAAATATTTGTAGTAAATAAACATATTTTCAGGGTTTTCTCTCTCTGTGCTAACATGCAGCACTTAAAGAACCATTTCTGGCTGTTTTATGTTCTCATAACCTGCTAGATAAAGTCTTGTTTACTCCAGATGTGATGTTTATTTTGTACAGTTGAATCAGAGCAGCTCTTCTTTCCACCGTTCAGCAGAAATGCGTCACGACGACGCTGACGAAGCAACATTTTGCTGACGCGCCGCACCGCACGCATGATGTCAACGGTCTGTCGAATATATACCCCGAGAGGTCGTATCGGAGCGTTTCAGTCTTTTTTTTCTTTTTTTTTTTTATACTCACCAGCAGCCAAAATACAATAACCAGTAATAAGGTTTGTCAGCAGTTCAGTGAAAGGGACACAGAGAGACGCTTTCATTGAGATGAATGGTCTGGCTGATAATAGAGGAGGAGGAGGAGGAGGAGGAGGAGGAGTGCTGAGTCAGCGTTTGGCAAGAAAAACTGAATGACTTGCAGGTAACTTTAGAGGTCGGTCGCTGCCGTCGCCCCCGCTGCTGCTGACGACACTGACGTTTATTCAGAGGCAGCAGAGGAATAAACTTTGGCTAAAAGACGAAAAAAAAAGAAATATCAAGTGGAAAATAGCTTCGATATGTCATGAAAGTAGTTTTTCAGTGTAATGAAAGTACACTAGGTGTGATTTATCAGGTTGTTAGGATACTCTACTGGCATTAAAACTCCACAAAAAGGTTTAACAGCCCAGAGCGGAGAGAGAGAGGAGAGAGAGAGGAGAGAGAGGAGAGAGAGGAGGAAATGAGCCGCTACCAGGCAGAGGCAGCTTTTTCTATTTTATGGTTTTAGAGACAACAGACTCCGAGGCTGTATTTCTCCCAGACAGACCGTTTCATTTGGTCTCAGCGTTGGGAGGACGAGGTCGGAGGAATAAACACGGTGACGAACGTCGGCCGAGGCCAAACAGCTCCTCTGTGGAGTTTGTGATGGCGCTGAGCCGGATATTAAATCATCCTTTTTTTAAAACAGACCTGAGAGACTTAAAAACGCCGGCGCCGTGTGTCGTTGATCCATACGCAGCGACATAAAAACACTGCCAGACACTGAGGCCTCTCAAACTTTAAAACTGTCCAACTGTGTCCCAACAAATGCATTAAACTTAGAGCTACAACAGATAGTAGAAGTATTGAATGAATCGCCAATTATTTTGATAATCGATTAATCATTTGGAGTCATTTTTTAAGAAAAAATCCTCTGATTGCAGCTTCTCACATGTGAGTTTTTTCTGTTTCTTTAGTCTCTATGATAATAAACTGAATATATTTGAGTTGTTTGGGACAAAACAAGACATTTGAGGACGTCACCTTGGGCTGATGCACCAAACAACTAACTGATTAATCCAGAAAATAAAAATCAGATTAATTGATAATGATCATTTGTTGCAGCCCTGATTAAATTGAAAGATCCGTTAAAGATAGTGAAGCGTCCTCACATGAAGAACAACACAGCACGTCGTAACTAAAACAACATATAGTTACATCTGATGATGAGCTGTAATTACGACCCGGAGCAGCGCTGCAGGTGCACAGATAGACCCGCCTGTTAGGGCTCGGACTGGATAAATGCTGTTTTTGTGAGACATTTTTTTCTAATTTTATATTGTAGTTTTTAAATCTGTCCCATGGTATCAGTTCATCCACCACAGTTAAATCCACAGGTGGAAGTTAATGACAGTGTTTCATAGTGTTTACTCGAAGCCGCAGCATCGTTTGTCAATGTTGTGAAATTAAACCACTATTAAAACATCTCAATACAGCAGACAGACTAACTAACAGTCGACCATTAAGATTAACAACAAGCAGGACGGTCTGCTGTATAATATATATGTGTATATATAATATAATATAATATAATATAATATAATATAATATAATATAATATAATATAATATAATATAATATAGTATAAGCATCGTCAATGATAACAAGTGAACTCTGATTGGCTGGTTGGTTCATTTATCAGGCAACTGAAACAAATAAATATGTATTAAACAGTTAATAGTCTATGAAATCATATTTGGAAATCTCTCCTCCTCTCCTCTCCTCCTCTTTCCTCTCCTCCTCCCCTCTCCTCTCCTCTCCTCTCCTCCTCTTTCCTCTCTCCTCCTCCCCTCTCTCCCCTCCCCTCTCCTCCTCTCCTCTCCTCCTCTTTCCTCTCCTCTCCTCCTCTCCTCTCCTCTCCTCCTCTCCCCTCTCTCCCCTCCCCTCTCCTCCTCTCCTCTCCTCCTCTTTCCTCTCCTCCTCTCCTCTCCTCCCCTCTCTCCTCTCCTCCTCTTTCCTCTCCTCCTCTCCTCTCCTCCCCTCTCTCCTCTCTCCTCCTCTCCTCTCCTCCTCTCCTCTCCTCCTCTTTCCTCTCCTCTCTCCTCTCCTCCTCCTCTCCTCCTGTGTCAGCAGCAGTATTCAGGCTCTGAGGGCTTTTGGGGGAGACGAGCTTTCAGTCGCCACCAGAGCAATTAACTGCCGGCTCAATTAAAGCCTCCTCCCCCCCCCTTCACACCTCCTCCCCCCTTCCTCCCCCTTCACACCCTGCACTTAAATCACACTCTGCCAGCCGTCTTTACGGTGGTATGACTCCCTCTTCCTCGTCTTCCTCTTCCCATCCCGTCTCAGTTTCCTCTCTGGTCCATCTGAAGCAGGACGAGAGTCTGAATTTATAGATGAACAGAACTCAAAACTCAACCTGATGAACTTTTTAGATTTAGATCAAGTTCAGGTTGATTTTATTCTTTAAAAAACTGGAGGATTTGTTCTGATGAGATGCAAATGTGTCCTTCTGGAGTCACATGAACGACACATCCAGGTATCTGCTCATCTCATCTGCAGGGATGTGCCAGTATCACGTTTTCTCGCTACAATTATCGTAGATAAAATCTCACAGTATTATCACCATAATCACCAGAGTTTCCTGATATCCTGCTATTAGTGTTTGGTTGTTACTCATTAAATAGTCTGTTGCAGATTTGTTGGACTCTGCATGAAGAAAATAACAGTTTAAACTCTGCAAACAGAAGCAGCTTGTTCAAAGTTTAAGACAACAGACTAGAAATCACTTTAAATGCAGCTCAGTGTCTCTTAGATCCTTCATTCATATTTAGACAATTAATCATTCTTTCCTTCAGTGAAATAAGAATTCTTTGGATGATTAAATTATAATGAAAAGTGTTTATTTCGGGGTTCATTCACGACATAAAAGGAATAAGAATGAAGGACGGTAAAAGCCTTTTTTTTTGCGACAGGCAATTTTTGGAAACGCCTGAGAGGTCACGGAGCGAAAATGTCACTGGAAAACTCTGCCATTAGACGCTCAGAAAGCTGCGACTGATGGCCCTGATCCTTCATTAAATATTAAAAGCGGCTGAGTGCAGTGTCTGGTAACAGCAAGATTGTCCGAGATCAACCGCATGAAACCGGCGAGATGGAGGAGCAGCAGGAGGAGGAGGAGGAGGAGGAGGAAGAGGAGGAAGAGGAGGGAGGGGGGGTGAAAGAGAGGTGAGGGAGGAGATAAAGGATAGAGTCACTGATTCGTCCCTCCGCGTCGTCATCCTCCCTCAGAAATGATTTTTTTTTTTTCTCCATGGAGCTGAGTCAGTCCAGAGGAAACGTCTGCAGAGAGACGACAGCGAGGCGAGTCGTCGTCTGAATGACAACCAGACTTTAAAGGTCACGATGACTTCAGATAACAGAAACTGTGTCAGCACCCAAAAATAGCAGCCAATCAGAAGCCCCCCACTTTTTTAAACAGAGATCCCCCATAAACAAGAATCATTACGACGGTTTTTACACTGAAACAAACAAATCAGGAAGTGGAGACGCGTCGTCCATCTTTATATACGGTGTTTAATCTGTACAGTTGAGTGAATCGAGTCAAGTTGCATTGTGGGTAATGAAGGCGGCAGGTTTGGGCAAGGAAGAAGAACATGTGGAATGAAAAATGACGATATCTCTGCATCATTTTTTTAAAAACTATCCGTCGTGAGTGTGACGGTGTTACAGGACTGAGATGATGAAGCACAGACGTAGTAATTAAAAGAAGCCGACGTTGACTGTTGATAGGATGCAAACAAATCTGTCATATCAACTCTCTGAACAAATGACAGATTAAGACATTTTTTGTCTTAAGTGATCCGATTGGAACTGGTTTAATAAACTGGACAAACACTTCTGCTGCGTGTCCTTCAACCCAGTCGCCAGAAGAAAACATTGACATTGAACGTTTCCGCGAACCACAGAATATCTACGTTTCAACACGTTAAATACATATCATATCAACATTTCTACCTGTTGAATAATGATGTTTTATGATGTGACGACGCTGTGGTTCAGGTCTGGTTAGGGGAAAGATCATGGTTTGGATTAAAATAAAAATAAAATAGAAACGACTGATGTCTCACTAAAAAAAGCCGGATTCTCACTAGAAAAACAGCTGCAAATGTCCTGACGTCTCACTAAAAACTCCCGCTTTTGTCGGTTGAAACAGGAAGCGGACATTGGTTTCGAGGTGGTCTCGAACCGTGTTCTCTGCTGCCAAGAAACTTACTAACCATCCTCCTGCTCCTCCTCCTCCTCATATATAGGAAAGATCAGCTCATATAGATCTCTATAGTGAACTACGTCACTTTCCAGATGTTTCTGTGGTTTGACGTTCAACGCCAGCGTTTTATTCTGGCGACCAGTCTGTGTCCTTCACATGAGATGAAAAACCACCTCAATCATCGAGCCAACACACACACACAGACATGAAACCTGCACTCACTGCGTGTGAGAATTATCCCAGAAACATCTGCGGTGCACTTTAATGTGGCGCACTGTTTCGGTTTTTTTTTTTGGTTACAAATTTGAGAAAATGTGATCATTTTAAGCAGCGAAACGTGTCGTGATCAGCCGACGGCTCTGCTTTTAAAGAATCAGTCACAGAGAAGCTGATCTGACATAAAATGTAAATGAAAGCTGAAAGCTGTGAAAAGATATTAAAAAAAAAACGGGTTTGATTGTGATTGGCTGGCAGCGACAGAAACAGCGTTTTAAAAATTCTTTTTAACGTTTTCCGGAGGTTCGCTAAAGGCAAGAGATTGAAAACGCTCACGTCTCTTTATGAAACACACACTTGCCCTTCTTTTCTTCCTCTCTCCTCTCTCCTCCCCCCCACCCACCCACCTCTCCTCCTCCTCTATCTCCTCGGTGCAGCCGGCGCTCCAGGTAAGCCGAGTTTGACCTTGAAAGAGGAAGCAGCGGCGAGATTGGAGAACGGCTAATCGCCGGGTACGAAGCTCTCGCTGTGTGTGTGTGTGTGAACGGAGGGAGGGAATACAGCAGGAAGATGCTATTGACTGTTTTTTATTTATAATGCTTTCAGCTTCATGGGAACGTTCCCGTAACACCAAAACACACACATTACCACACACACACACACACTCGTCCTCTTCCCAGAACAACCTAATCTGCTATTTACTGATGCTTCTGTTCATCTAACACAGAGTAAAAAGGCTAAATGACTTCTGCAGAAAGACGTCAAGGCCATCAATACAGCAGCAGCCGCCACTGGAAGACCAGAATCAGGTCTATTTGGAGTCTTTTCAGGAGGAGGGGAAAAAAAAAAAAAAAAGACAGGCGCCGGGTCAATATGAGCTTATTGTTTAGAGAGCGAGAAGATGGGGTGTGATCGTATTGGTGTGAAGGTTTTAAAGGAAATGCGACGGTCAATACCGAAGCCTTCAGCGGGGAGAGCCGGAGACAAAGGATGATGTGGGGCCAACAGGAGCCCAGAGGAGGCTCTAAAGAGACGGAGCCGGGATCGATGGAGGCTATTCTGAGTCTGACAGGAAGAATCAGGCTCAGAGGCCTGGGAGGCGAGGGAGGCGAGGGAGGCGAGGGAGGGAGAGGAGTCTGGAAACAGGTCTTAAATGATACAACACAGGGGCATTTAGGGGGTTGTGTAACATTAGAAGAGGGCAGTATTTACAGCCTGTATTGACAGCAAAAGGTTGGAAAAGAATCATCTCTGGAGGAAAAAAACTGTTTCACAATGTAGTCAATGAAAGGTATGAAAGGAAGTGGAATAAATAAGGAATAACTGTGTCTGAGTAGCTGAAAGGAGACAGACTGCTCCTTTAAATAAGACAGAACGCAGCCTTGTTTAATGTCTTTTTCATGCTCGATGCTTCTTATGTGTTGAAGAGTTTTAGCACTTTTCCTGTCCTGTAAATGGGTTTCCATCCACTTGTTTTTATGTGCATTTTCAGTTTGTGCATAAAAAAAAAAAAAAAAAAAGAAAACCTGAGTGAGAAAATGTGAAATATAATCTCAATATTGCATTAAGTTTTAACGCTCGGCTGAGGTGCAGAAGTTTGTGTGTCTGAGGATAAAAATAAAATGTTTCAAACTGCGATGGAAGCAGACGTTACAGGAGGAGGAGAGGACGGACATTCATCCAGAACAACCTGATCTGCTGTTTGTCTTCTGCAGAGAGACATCCATCAATACAGCAGCTACTGGAAAACCAGAATCAGGTCTATCTGGAGTCAAACGAGACGGTCAAAAGCCTCCCCAGGGGCGAAGAGGCGAAGACGAGGCAAAAATCCTTCTCTGAGTAGTCAAATCTCCAGTAAACTTCCATAAATCTTAGAAATCAGAAAGAAGAGGCTGCTACGGAGCCCTTAAAGTCCCAAAAGGTGGTATTTTTCCGTAAAAACCATGGTAACAACACAGCAAATAGACGATTCAAGTAAAGCGATGAACGCCGCCGTGTTTCTAACATACTTGAGAAATCAACAAACTCTTAAAAGCTATAAATGTAACTTACCCTCGTGGTCCTATCAGACCTTTACTGTACAGATGTTAACTTGTTCCCACGAGATAATCTAATCAGGTTTCAAACCAAACATTATCAGAGTCGTCCGGTCCTGCTTCCTCCAAATCAGAACCGTCTCCAGAATTAAGCCGATGCTCCACTAGAGACTAGATTACTGCAACTTCCTCCTTTCCAGTATAACACAAAAATCCCTCCAACTGGTCCAGAACGCAGCAGCAGCTCCGCTTCTTACTGGTTTTAACAGACATCACATCACCCTGATCCTGCCTTCTCTCCATTGGCTCCCTGTTCGTTTTTAGAATTGATTTTTAAGATTTTACTGATCACTTTTAAAGCACGTCAGGGTCTGAAGCTCCACGCTACATAACAGATATGCTGACCCCCGTACGAGCCAGGTGGGGCCCGTCTGGCTGCTCCAAAGTCGACCGTGCTTTTTCCATCAGGACCCCTTGACTTTGGAACGACCTGCCTGAGGAAATAAGGCTCCGCAGAATCAGTGACTTCTTTTAAATCACTTCTTAAAACCCATTTTTACAGACTTGCTATGTAAACGTTGTCTTTCTATCATCTCTTTATTGTTTTTTCTTTGTCTTCGGCCGCCGTCTTCTTAATGTCGGATCTGTTATTGTTTTCTGTATCATGTCTGTCAAAGCTAGGTGCTATATAAATAAAGATATTATCATTATTATTATTATAAACCGGAGCTATAAGCTATAAAACAGCCTGTTTCAGACAGAGTACTGAACTGAGGGGCTGCATAACGGGTCAGTTTTTTTTCCAACAGTAAATCATGCAAGGATATTCCAGTTGGATGTGTGCATGTTATGTCCTCTTTAACTACCTGAGCAATTAGGATTCTCTGAGCTACATCAGCTCATTTTGCCTGAGTAACCGTTTCTAAACACATTTTAAATTGCTGTTAAGTATAAGAGACTTTTTTTAATCACCTTTTGGGACTTTAGGGGCTCCGGAGGCTGCAGAACCTGCCTGAGAAGAAGTTTTCTTCAGTATCAAAGTCATCCAGTGATAGTTGTCTGTACATCCATGATTACACTGCTAACAGCTGATTCAGCAGACTTTTAATGGTGTAAACGTATCAAATGTAAACACATGAGAATACCAGTACAGCTGACTGTTATGGAGCTTTGATTTCCTGATGTTTTTTACTTTTTTCTGTCATCATATCGGCTCCCAAACAGGCCGATATGTCAGTGTTAGCATGTTTCCATCTGTCAGATTAGCAAAACTTTCTTTGTAGTAGAAGGAAAAACCTCAAGGATCCACTTTAAAATACAAGAGCATCACTCTGGACTGGATTTAAATGACTGAAAAACAGTCTCTCAGTGCAGCTGTAATTATTACTGGACCTCATACTGGATTAAAACCACAGACCAGCAGGTGATGTTGTAATCACCACACCTCCTCTACACATATAAATCCAGCCTGAAAGGGGCTCCAAGTGAATAAATGAAGCACTTGAACATCACTCAGGCTTCCACTGAAGAGCTGAAAACATCAGATCTGTGTGGAGCGATGATGATGATGATGATGATGATGGTTCTATTACTTCCCATCAGTCTCTCCGTCTCCTCTCTGTACGTGTATATATGTTCACCACATCCTTTAGCAAACACAATTAATAAGAGCAGATTAGCACCGCTTGAGTCCAGGACGTTTAATTTCACAGTGAGCCAGGAGTGCAGTATGAGCCGCCCCTAATCCTCCCTCCACCGCCACCGCCGCCGCCACCGCCGCCACCACATCCATCCAGCTGCAACGCATCCGCCCACGACGCCGCTCGCATGTCATTGCAGCAGCAGAATTAAGACGGAACATGTAAAGCGCTGATCTTCCCGTTTTCAGGTCGTCTAATACTAACACGCTAAAGCTAAAATAATCCCTCCCACCCACAGAGTTTCACACACAGCTTAGACGTATAATAATAATAATGATGACACGAGCTGAGACTTATCACACGACGCCCGGCGCCGCTGGAAGCTAATTAATGGACTCAAGCAGTTCCAATCAAAAACACAAGATCCCTCTCAAATAAGTCTTTTATGTGTCGTGAATTTATTCTGTTCGACTGCTTTCATACGTTAATGAAGGAGGTTCATCACTGGCCGAGGCCATCGGGGCGCCGAGGAGGTCTAGCAGTCGTCTTCATAGAGAAACATGAACGCTCTCCAACTTCCTGAGGTGGTTCTTCCTCCTTTGAGTATCTCAGCGTTTAGTCGCACCCCTGTAAAACCCCTTTACTCTGTGTTTTAGTCTGTAGACCACCGAACCAGATCCAGCTTCTTTACAAGAGTTCTCCTGATTGACAGGATTCTGCTTTTAGGTGATGTTAATATCAACCAACACATTATTTGAATCATTTGGTAAACAAAATAAACTTTATTTATAAAGCGCCTTTCAAAACCAGAGTTACAAGCTGCTTTACGATGCAAATAAAACCAGAGAGAGATAAAAATAGAATAAAATAAAAATAAAATAAAAAATGTAAAAAAAAAAAGCCCCCGATTCGACGAGTCACCATGGCAACGGGGAAGAGGAGGGCTGCGTTTTTCGCCCCGCTAGAACTAGAAATCTTAACGCGCTCATACGGTGAGTTTGAAAACGTTTTCAGAAAGCAACACGGCTGCAGCTGAAAAAGAGAGGGAGACGGCGTGGGAGAACAACACTGCTCGGGTCAATACGTAAGTTTAAATGTAGTCCTTTGTAATCACAATAATATTACAATAAACTGCTGGAATGGTCGCCTATTAATTTATTTCATTTAGGTGCAATCCCGCGGGGGAGAAGCGCACTTGGCAGCAGTTTAGGATGAAATATAAAAACATTGCATAATCTCATGGGGGAACCTCATTTTGATCATGTTTTACATTGTAAAGTAAATATTAAGTGGCTGTTTGACTGTGCTGTTGTTTTATCCCAAACATAACGCTGGTTTCACACACATAAATGTCTTCTCTTCTACATCACGTTCTGTTAAATAATGAAGCCTATTTAAACTAACACAGACTTCTACTCAGCCAGCAGCACCATCACCTCTAACGGAGGAGAGCAGCTGATTATTGTCTGGAAATGCTCAGACAGAGAGAAACTCCAGGTTCATTGAGAAAAACCTGGTCCTGACTAGGTTAGGTTGATGGAGTCTGTTACTACGGTAACTGACCGTAGTAGAGAGAGCTTAAGTTACCTCTCTCTCTGAAACATGCTAGAGTTATCCCTCTTTCTCTGGTTTGACTTACCTCTCTGTTTGAAACAGAAAACTCAGAGTTTCCTTCATTTCAGGGTTAACAGACTCTGAGTTTTCACTGAACCTGCTTTGTGAAACGGACCCGGTATCTAGTGTCATATCAGGATATTGATATAATATTGACATATTGCTCAGCTCTGGGTTTTCTTTACAATCAACCATCACAAAGCAGAGTGTCAGTCTCCTCAGTCCAGCTAACAGCAGCCTGTTTAAAAGCGCTCGACCTCTTCCTCTGAGAGGCTCGCCGGGTCGCCGGCGCTGCGAGCGGAGCGTCACAGCTGAACCACACGAGGGGGAAGCTGGGAAATCCCCCCTGAGCTACACAACAAGAGCCGACGCAGCGCAGCGTTACAGTCAGCCGCATCACATCTTACAGTCATCTATACGGGCCACGCGGAGGGTCAGCCGCGTCAGCCGAGACTTCAGAGTGGAGGAGCGTGATGTGATTCGGCGTGACGCCGACAGAAGGACAAGAGACTCAGATGAGAGCGGGATGAGTCGCACCGAGCACGCTCACGGTGTCTTTTCACAGCTTGTAGGCTGCAGCATGGGAATATTTTTGGGAGTTTCTTGCATGTCTGAGCTTGCATGACTCGGAGTTGTGTCAACAAACACACTGGAAATATGTCATGACTCAAATATTCTGTGTGAGCAGCCTCGCACGCCGTGAGATTCAGTCTGTTTAAAATGTTGCTCGATAAAATAAAATGTGCACATCTTTAAATATGTAGACTGTGAGGCTGCAACTAACCATTATTTACATTATCGATTTATCTGACGATTATTTTCTTGATTGTTTGTCTATAAAATGCCAGAAAATAGTGAAAAATGCAGTTTAGAGCCCAAACAAACAATAAAAAATCTCTTTACCTTCATGTATGAAGCAGAAAAGTATTAAATAATCACATCTAAGGAGCTGCAACCAGCAAATGTTTAGTTTTACCTAAAAAATGACTAAAATGATTATTCTATTATCAAAATAATCGCTGATTAGTTTTCTGTCGACTAATCAATGAATCATTGACTTGTTGCAGCTCCAGCATACTGAACATACGAGACTCATTAGTCTCAGAACAATCAACAATGTGGCAAATAACAGTTATTTTCATTATTGATTAATCGTTTGTCCATTTAAAGTGTTTCCTAAAGGGGTCGTTCCACTAAATACTATGTGCTTACAACTTACACTATCGTTGTGAGTGAGTTTTTCCTGCTTTCCAGGGTCCCGTTGGTTTAATTAATCAATTAATTAATTAGTTACAATAGTGATCTGTGAATCCTTCCTGGTGGTGCGTTCATGTGCTTTACGTTGTGCAGAAAGAAAACGAGGATCTCATCTGGAAACATGGTGACTAACATCATTATTAATTAATCTGACAATCATATTCTTAATTAATTGATTAATTGTCTAGTCTTTACATGCACAATTTCCCTGCGTCCACGGCGATGCCTTCAATGTGCTTGTTTTGTCCGACCAGAACCAGAACCTAAAGATGTTTGATTGACTGTTTTATTATGTTGAAGAAAAACTACAAATCTTCACATTTCAGAAGTTTGAACCAGAGAATATTTTGGTATTTTGGCACTAAATCATTTTATTAAAAGTGATCGTCAAAGTTTCCATGAGGAAGGATTTGTTACATGTTTCTCATGTCGGGTTTTTGTTGAGTTTATATCAAGTTTTTCCAGTTTATATTTCATTGTTTTCACTGTGTTATACATTGTCCTGTAAACACATCACCTTCTTTAACACTACGACACAAACCTGCGTATAAAGTATCATCAGGATGCAGAAGATTTATAATCCTTTCAAAATATTATCTTGATTCACTCGAGAGAAAAATGGAAAAAATATCCAGAAACAAACAAACTGACGGAAGATGTTTCAGCCGTAACCGCTGATGTGAAGAGTTTGATTCTGATGCTGCTCTTGAGAACATTTGACTCTCATCTTGAGAAAGTAAAAAGCTGAATAAAAAGCAAAAGTGAGTCTCTCTCTCTCGCTGAGGTTTTTATCTCTCACTCACCAGAGATAAACATCAAATAATGAGCGATCCACTTCAGGTTCACACCGTCTCTGCTGCGCTTTTTAAAAAAATTTTCTCTTAAAACTGCTTTGACATGTTAAACTGCGATTTCTCACCTGCTGATAACAAACATGTAAAGTGTGAATGACGACTTTCAAGCCTGCAGGTCAACAACGTCTCTGTGTGTGTGTGTGTGTGTGTGTGTCAACATTCAGATCATCAGCTTCCATTAAAACCAACAGAGGAAAACTATGAATCAGGCTTTGACTGGTAGATAATTATGATGTTAACCTAATTATGAAGTTAAAACTGACGGAGTTCAACAGACCATCAGAAAACTGAAGAATCTTTTAATCGAGTACTTTAAATGATTTGTGGCTGTAAGAGAATCATGTGATCAACTTCTTCTTCTCACAGCTTCACTTCCACCGCTACAAACTACAGAACCCTCGTTGAACGCACAGTAAAACAAAACTCTCTGTGTCCATAAAAACTCCTGAATACGAGTTCAAAAGTTCTCCTTCTGCCTCCGTAAATCAACCAGAGCAGTAAATCTTTCCTTGTAAAAGGCTGCAGACTACAGACTAACTTCCCTCTAAAGCAAATATTCCAGGAAAGGAATGCCTGGAAAATCAGGAATAGTTCAGTTTCATTATTGTTTCCCTCCATAAAGCGGCTATAATCTATATTTTTATAATAATAATGAACTGACAGCAGAGCTGGGTATCAGTACTTGATACTTTTTAAAGGTATTGACCTAAATAACCCAGTACCAAGTAGTATTGAAACCTCTCCAGTCACATGATACCTACATTTGATCTTTTTTTGTATGCAGATCTAGATAAATATGACTATTTGTATGATTTAGCTCGCAGCCAATCACCACAAGCGTTCTTCGATTTAATGCAACGTGTGATTGGCTCACTATCACAGCAGCTACAACCTGAACAGTCTGCAGTGATAATACTTCAAAAAGGTATAGAATGAAGTACTCT
Source organism: Thunnus thynnus (assembly GCF_963924715.1). Lineage (NCBI taxonomy): Eukaryota > Metazoa > Chordata > Actinopteri > Scombriformes > Scombridae > Thunnus > Thunnus thynnus. Next base: position 29,808,714 of record NC_089528.1, read on the forward strand.
ATTGGTATCGGTATCACCTTAAGGGTACTGGTATTTAAACCATACCCAGCCCTACCTGTCAGTGTGTAATGTGTTGGTCGTGGCTCGTAGTGATGAACCTACAGAGAATTATCAGTGACTCTGCAGCTCCTCTCGGCTTTACGGAGCTTTATAGTGAGTTTCAGCTCATTGTTTATCTGTCCAGCTGCAACTTTACTGTTCTGGTTCACTCTCAGTGTCTCTCATAGTGTCGTTTTGAGAAACAGAGCAATGACAGAATAAGGGCTGCAATACAGTGTCTATATATATATATATATATATATATATACAGGTAAAACTATCTTTGTGAATTAACTGTGAAGGTTTATAGATGTAGAACAACTGACAACAACTAATGTTATTGTCTACAGCAGGAAAGAAACAATATTTGACCTTTGACCTTAAACATGAAATTTAAGACTTTTTAAACCCTTTAAAGCCTTTTTTGAGGGAAGAGAATTGAAAGAAAGAAAGAAAGAGTTTATTTAGAATAATATTCACCAGTAGGGGGTGCTGATCCTATATGGAGCTGCAGCGCATTTCAGGACTTCCTTGTATGTGTGTGTGTGTGTGTGTGTGTGTGTGTGTGTGTGTGTGTGTGTGTGTGTGTGTGTGTGGACAGCTCCTGGTGCTGAAACCACTCAGCAGTCAGACCGGTCTGGTGTCACACACACAGAAACCGCAGGGTTTCATTATAAAAATAAAAATCCAAGTCTTAACAAACCAGAGAATCAAACACAAGAAGCAACAAACTGCTCAGGTAGATCAACAGATTAACACCTGTTCAGACCGGTTTAGTTTCTATGATCAGAATCAAAAACACAAATATCAAATAAAGTCTAATAGAAATATAAAAGCAGCGAGTCTTCTCTCTTTCTCTCTGCTGACAGTTTGCTGAATGAATCTGATACTTTATGACAGTTAATATCTGATCAGGCATCAATAATCTCTGCAGACATTTATAAACAAGCCTGGAAGTTTCTGGAGAGATGAACTGATGAAGAGAAAGGGATGAGGGAGGTGGAGAGAGGAGAGAGGAGAGAAAGATAAGGATGATGGAGCAGGAGGTCAATAAAGGAGAAGAAGGGGAGGGATAGAAGGAGGTGGGGAGGAG